>NC_135983.1:7944141-8140530 GCF_053455715.1 Rhinoraja longicauda
CGGAAAAGGAAAAAGGTTAACTCGTCCGTTTAGTTACAAATCAGCTTTATGCTCTCTCTCTCTCTCTCTCTCTCTCTCTCTCTCTCTCTCTCTCTCTCTCTCTCTCTCTCTCTCTCTCTCTCTCTCTCTCTCTCTCTCTCTCTCTCTCTCTCTCTCTCTCTCTCTCTCTCTCCTCTCTCTCTCTCTCTCTCTCTCTCTCTCTCTCTCTCTCTCTCTCTCTCTCTTCTCTCTCTCTCTCTCTCTCTCTCTCTCTCTCTCTCTCTCTCTTTCTCTCTCTCTCTCTTTCTCTCTCTCTCTCTCTCCTCTCTCTCTCTCTCTCTCTCTCTCTCTCTCTCTCTCTCTCTCACTCACTCGTATAACAAGACCCGAGTTTGATCCTGACTGCGGGTGACAATAGACAATAGGTGCAGGAGGAGGCCATTCGGCCCTTCGAGCCGGCACCACCATCCAATGCGATCATGGCTGATCATTCTCAATTAGTACCCCGTTCCTTCCTGCCTTCTCCCCATACCCCCTGACTCCGCTATCCTTAAGAGCTCTATCTAGCTCTCTCTTGAATGCATTCAGAGAATTGGCCTCCACTGCCTTCTGAGGCAGAGAATTCCACAGATTCACAACTCTCTGACTGAAAAAGTTTTTCCTCATCTCAGTTCTAAATGGCCTACCCCTTATTCTTAAACTGTGGCCCCTTGTTCTGGACTCCCCCAACATTGGGAACATGTTTCCTGCCTCTAACGTGTCCAACCCCTTAATAATCTTATACGTTTCGATAAGATCTCTTCTCATCCTTCTAAATTCCAGTGTATACAAGCCTAGTCGCTCCAGTCTTTCAACATATGACAGTCCCACCATTCCGGGAATTAACCTAGTGAACCTACGCTGCACGCCCTCAATAGCAAGTCATGCAGCATGGAAATGTGGCTTTTGACCTAACATGCCCATGCTGATCAAGATCCCCCATCAGGCTGACCAAGGTCAAGAGGGAGTCCGTGATGTTTAATTGTCATTTGTACCTACAACAGAACAAGGACATTCCCCCGTGCAGCAGCACGACAGGCCCATGACACAATACACATCGGTAAAATATAATAAGCAAAAATTCAACAAATTAATGATCACAAACCTTGTGCAAGAAACTCATCCCCAAGGTCCTCTGTGCAACCAAAGAGAGTTCATCGTTGACGTTGTCACAAAATGCTGGAGTAACTCAGCAGGTCGTCATCTCCGTTCTAAATGGCCTACCCCTTATTCTTAAACTGTGGCCCCTGGTTCTGGACTTTCCAGTGTATACAAGCCTAGCCGCTCCAGTCTTTCAACATATTGGACAGTCCCGCCATTCCGGTGCTGCCTGTACAGAGTTTGTACGTTCTCCCTGTGATCGCATGGGCTACGTCTGGGTGCTCAGGTTTCATCCCACACTCCCAAGACACACAGGTTTGTAGATCAATCTGCTTCTATAAATTATCCCTGGTAGAATAGAACTAGGGATCTTTGGCCAGCATGGACTCGCTGGGCTGACGGGACAGTTTCCATGCTATATCTCTAAACTAGACCAAAGTATTGAGGGTAGTTGACAGCTTGTGTCATTTGGTGGAGAGATTAGTTTAATTTAGTTTAGTTGAGAGACACAACGCGGAAACAGAACCACCAGGTCCGCGCCGCCCAGCGATCCTCGCACATTAACACTATCCTACACACACTAGGGACAATTTACAATTATACCAAGCTAATTAACCAACAAACCTGTGCGCCTTTGGAATGTGCATGGAAACTGGAGAGATCCTGGATAAAACCCACACAGGTCACGGGGAGAACGTACAATCTCCGTACGGACAGCACCTGCAGTCATGATTGAACCCGGGTCTCTGGCGCTGAAAGGCAGCAACTCTACCGCTACGCCACCGCGATCAGGGATGATCAGGAACTCATAGTTGGAGGAGTGTGGAGGGATGGGGAGAGATGAGGGGGGAAGGGGTGGGATTCGATCACCAGGGGGAGAACCTGAGGGCCGAGGGTGATCTGGACGTGGAGCTGGTGAAGTTCACCAACACGGGGACAACTGATGAAGAGCAACTGGCAGGAGCTCGGCAGGCAGCAGAGGTCAGGACGATCTCCAAGAAAGAGCTGGTGAGCACAGATGTGATTCGATGCAAACACACCCCTGAACAGGGAGGTTCTGCTGCAGTTGTACAGGGCATTGGTGAGACCACACCTGGAGTATTGTGTACAGTTTTGGTCTCCTAATCTGAGGAAAGACATTCTTGCCATAGAGGGAGTACAGAGAAGGTTCACCAGATTGATTCCTGGGATGGCAGGACTTTCATATGAAGAAAGACTGGATAGACTCGGCTTGTACTCGCTGGAATTTAGAAGATTGAGGGGGGAACTTATAGAAACTTACAAAATTCTTAAGGGGTTGGACAGGCTAGATGCAGGAAGATTGTTCCCGATGTTGGGGAAGTCCAGAACAAGGGGTCACAGTTTAAGGATAAGGGGGAAATCTTTTAGGACCGAGATGAGAACGTTTTTTTTCACACAGAGAGTGATGAATCTGTGGAATTCTCTGCCACAGAAGGTAGTTGAGGCCAGTTCATTGGCTATATTTAAGAGGGAGTTAGATGTGGCCCTTGTGGCTAAAGGGATCAGGGGGTATGGAGAGAAGGCAGGTATGGGATACTGAGTTGGATGATCAGCCATGATCATATTGAATGGCGGTGCGTACTGGCTTGAAGGGCCGAATGGCCTACTCCTGCACCTATTTTCTATGTTTCTATGTTTCTAACACGTCCTCTGCATGGGTTTCCTTGCCATTCTGAGTTTGGCAAACTCTCCGGAAATGTTTGACCTTTTTACCGTATGGTTTCATTTATGAATTTGTTGAAAACTAATAAAAGCCAACAGTATTCTAAGAATCCTCGTTCCAAATATTGTACTCGCATTCCAAAAAAATTACTTTCCCAGAAGGAGATTTTTGGAAAAAAGAAAGCGATGTAAAGTTGATCCTGTTATCACCACCCTGTGCATGTCACCACCCTGTGCGTGTCACCACCCTGGAAGTGTGACTGCCTCTGACATGTGCCCTTTCCCCAGGGCCACACAATCAAATCAAGGCAGGATTGATGGAATGAGAACTTCATCTTTATATTGGTTTAGTTTAGTTCAGAGATACAGCACGGAAACAGGCCCTTCAGCCCACCGAGTCCACGCCAACCAGCGATCCCCGCACACTAACACTATCCTAGCCACACTGGGGGCAATTGACAATTTTACCAAGACAATTAGCCTGCAAACCTCTACGTCTTTGGAGTGTGGGAGGAAACCGGAGCTCCCGGAGAAAATCCACGGGAGAGCGTCCAAACTCCGTACTGACAGCACCCATGGTCAGGATCGAACCCGGGTCTCTGGCGCTGTAAGGCAGCGACTCTACCACTTCTATGGTCAACCAGCAACTCTGACTTGCTGATTGCTGGAGGAATGTTACCAAATGCACTCGGGCAGCCTAAGAACCATCCCCAGTGAACACCCAGAGGTTTCAGAGACTCAGAGGTGATCTCAATGAGCCACACGATTATTAAGTCGTGCAGCTCAGAAAAGGGCCCTTCTGCCCAGTACATCCAACCTGACTTCTTTGCCCATGTCTCCCAATCCCATTTGCCCTCATTAGCACCTTACCCTACCATGACTTACCTATCTAAGTGCCTACCTAAATGTCTCTTAAATGAAGCGTTGTAGACTTTACTTTAGACTTTAGAGATACAGCGAGGAAACAGGCCCTTCGGCCCACCGAGTCCGCCCCAACCAACCGATCACCCATCCACACTCGTTCAATGTTATCCCACGTTTGCACCAACTCCGTACAAGAGGGGCAATTTACAGCGGGAAATTAACCTACAAATCCGCACATCTTTGGGATGTGGGAGGAAACCGGAGCGCCCGGAGAAAAGCCACGCGGTCACGGGGAGAACGTGCAAACTCCGTACTGACAGCACCCGAGGTCTGGATCGAACCTAGGTCTCTGGCACTGTGAGGCAGCAGCTCTACCTGCTGCAACTACTACGCCGTCCGACATTAATTTAAACGCAAGATGGACACAAAAAGTTGGAGTCATTCGGCGGCATAGACAGCATCTCTGAAGAGAAGGAGTGGGTGACGTTTCGGATCGAGACCCTTCTTCAGTGTGAAACGTCACCCATTCCTTCTCTCCAGAGACGCTGCCTGTCCCGCTGAGTTACTCCAGCTTTTTGTGTCTATCTTTGATTTAAACCAGCATCTGCAGTTCCTTCATACACATGAATTTAAACACTCTTGATTCCTCACTGCTATCACCTTAAATATGAGGCTCCAACAGGGTTGAAGCTGAGAGGGTCTCTCCTCCAACCAGACACTAGGAAGCGTCAGGCTAAAGGATCAGCAGTTTAAAATGGGAGAATTTTCTTTATACAGAAGGTGGGGAAATTCTGGAACTCACACCAATCTTGGGCGCACTCCAACTGTTCTTTCTTTCTGCATTTGCTCCTTCCATTCGCAGGGCTGTGTAACCCTGGATCTCACCAGTAATCGCTTGAATGGACCTCCCATAAGTTACGGATGAATTCCCAATCCCCCAATCTACCTCATTGCAGCCTTTGCACTTTTATTCTAACTGCGCTTTCTCTGTAGACGTAACACTGCATTCTGCACTCTGTTTGTTGTCTCGTTTACACTTCCTGGTGTACCCACACTTGGTTTGATTTGTCTGGATAGCACGCAACACCTTCATCAGAGCTGCTGCCTCATGGCCCCAGGGACACGAGTTTGATCCTGACGATGGACACTGTCTGTGACTCCACACAATGTGTTTTCCCTGGGAACTCTGGTTCCCTCCCACATACAAAACGTGTGGGTTTGTAGGTTAATTAACCTGTAAAAATTGCCTCTGATGTTTAGTTTAAAGATACAGCGCGGAAACATGCCCTTCAGCCCACCGATCCGTGCCGAACAGCAATCCGCGCACACTAACACTATCCTACGCACACGAGGGGCAATTCCCAACTTTACCAAGCCAATTCCACTGTGAACAATACAATACAATACAATATATTGTGATATCATGAGAGGTAGAGTCTTAGAGGGGAGATACATTTCCTCCCGGTGGATGCAACAGGGACTACAAACCATCATGGCTGCCAGCAAAAGACTACAAAACCCATAGTCAGCAGGGCTGCCTGCCCTGCTGACACTGATTGCTGCTGACACTGATTGCTGCTGACACTAATTGCTTCTGAAACCAGGTGAGCTGATTGCCTCAGTGAGAGAGCTAAAAGGGAAGGAAAGCAGTGTATTTAAAAGGAGAGACAACGACTGGAGCAGACAGGGAGAGAAGCAGTGTTTGAGTTATATTTTGTAAGAAGGCAGCAAGCTACAGTTTTGATTTAACTACCTGTTTTGGTTTTGTGTACCTGTCTGCAAACAATTAAGTTTACCTGTTTTTGGAAAAGACTAAATATATGGAATTTAAGTTTGAAAACAAGAACTTTTCTGTCTTCATTTCCGGCACCCGCACCTCCCAACCTTCAAGAGAAAAGCTCCCGACCTCTCAAGACATCACAATATCTTTATTGTCATTGTACAGGGGTACAACGAGATTGGGAATGCGCCTCCCATACGAGGCAATAAATTAATTAGCTAGTCAGTATTGATTTAAACAACCCAATGAAACAAATTAGAACAGTTTTAAAACAGAACCTGTACGTCTTAGGAGTGTTGAAGGAAACCGGAGCACCCGGAGAAAACCCACGCAGGTCACGGGGAGAAGGTATGTGCAGACAGCACCTGTGGTCAGGATGGAACCCAGGTCTCTGGCGCTGCAAGGCAGCAACTCTGTGTAGGGAGTGGACGAGAAAGTGGGATGTCACAGAACTAGTGTGAATGGGTGACCCATGCTTGGCCTGGACTCGGTGGGGCAAAGGGCCCATTTCCTCGCTGTTTTCTCTAAACTTAAACAAAGAACAATTTCTTTTCACGGGTACCTTGGTACAAGTTTGCAAGCTACAACATTGCAAGGAGAGGCGTGTTTTCTTGTGAAACACCACTGGCTGGTGAAGCTTTCAAGCAATCCAAACGTGGAGCAGCATGGTGCAATGGGACTTGGAGTAGCCTTCTCCTCTTCTCAATGCACAGGACTCTGACCTGTCTGGCTGCATTTTCCAGTGGCGTGCGGGATTAAAAACAGCGAACAAATTGCAGAGAAATGCTGCTCAGAAATGCAGGGCGGAATGTGCAGAGATTTCAACAGACGTGGGGACTGGTAAACGGGGCACCAAAATCCTATCAATCACCGCGCTTATTCATCAATGAGCCGCAGGCTAGAAGATAGCGCGCAAGTATTTCTGCAAACCTTTCAAAACTCTTTCGGCTGCTACTTTTGTTTCAGTCAAACAAAGCAAACTTTGTGAAGGAGGGGTGTTCTCTCCTCATTACGACTGAGTCATAGGAGCAGTGTAAGAAAATAACTGCAGATGCTGGTACAAATCGAAGGTGTTTATTCACAAAATGCTGGAGTAACTCAGCAGGTCAGGCAGCATCTCGGGAGAGAAGGAATGGGTCTGAAAGAATCTGATAGAAGGGTCTCGACCCGAAACGTCACCCATTCCTTCTCTCCTGAGATGCTGCCTGACCTGCTGAGTTACTCCAGCATTTTGTGAATAAATACCTTCGAGTCACAGGAGCAGATAAGTCTCACGGAAACACTGTGGGATGTGCAGTTTTTTCCCAGTTGATTGCTGCAGGTCGTTGCTTTGGGGCCGTGGAGAATGTGGGATTCCTTGTGAAGGTAGGGAGGGGGAACCGTTTAGAAAGCCAAGGGTTAAAGCAAACATGCTTTTATTGGTAACATCTTACATTAAACTGCACTGTTAATATTCCATTTGCATTAGAACTGGTAACTAACCAGTTTCACAGAAAAAAATCCTTTTACAGCATTTTCTTAACTTAGTGGCAATAAAACTCTTTACTCTCCAAGCCAGGGAAGCAACTGCTGCACGACCATGACCTCCGACATCGATGGGAGGTGGTCTCAATGTGAGGACGTTGGCACACAGTCAGAGGCAAGCTGCTTCCTCACAGCGTCAGAGACTCAGGCCTCCGGTGCTGTCTGTGTAGAGTTTGCACGTTCTCCCTGCGACCGCCTGGGTTTCCACCTGGTGCTCAAGTTTCATAAGTTCGCAGGTTCATAAGTGATAGGAGCGGAATTAGGCCAATCGGCCCATCGAGTCTTCTCCGCCATTCAATCATGGCCGATGCATTTTTCCCCTCCCAACCCCATTCTCCTGCCTTCTCCCCATGAGTTGTGAATCTGTGGAATTCTCTGCCTCAGAAGGCAGTGGAGGCCAATTCTCTGAATGCATTCAAGAGAGAGCTGGATAGAGCTCTTAAGGATAGTGGAGTCAGGGGGTACGGGGAGAAGGCAGGAACGGGGTACTGATTGAGAATGATCAGCCATGATCACATTGAATGGCGGTGCTGGCTCGAAGGGCCGAATGGCCTCCTCCTGCACCTATTGTCTATTGTCTATTGTCTAACCTCTGACACCAGTACTAATCAGGAATCTATCTATCTCTGCCGTAAAAATATCCATTGACTTGGCCTCCGCAGCACCCTGTTTCCACCCACACCCCGAAGGACGTATGGGTTTGCAGGTTAATTGGCCTCTCCAAATTGCCCCTGGTTTGTCGGGAGTGGACGAGGAAGTGGGATACACCTGTCACATGCTGCAGGGGAGGAGAAAGAGGCAACAGGTTTGTTGACGGGACAAAGACCAGTGTATAACGTGTAAGAAAGAACCGCAGACGCTGGTTTAAATATAACCTCTCTACATCGGCGAGACCAAGCGCAGGCTCGGCGATCGTTTCGCTGAACACCTCCGCTCAGTCCGTCTTAACATACCTGATCTCCCGGTGGCTCAGCACTTCAACTCCCCCTCCCATTCCCAATCTGTCCTGGGCCTCCTCCATGGTCATAGTGAGGCCCAGCGCAAATTGGAGGAACAGCACCTCATATTTTGCTTGTGTAGTTTACACCCTAGTGGTGTGAACATTGACTTCTCTAACTTCAAATAGCCCTTGCTTTCCCTCTCTTTCCATCCCCTTCCCAGTTCTCCCACCAGTCTCACTGTCTCTGACTACATTCTATCTCTGTCCCGCCCCCTCCCCTGGCATCAGTCTGAAGAAGGGTCTCGACAAATCGAAGGTATTTATTCATAAAATGCTGGAGTAACTCAGCGGGTCAGGCAGCATCTCAGGAGAGAAGGAATGGGTCTCGACCCGAAACGTCACCCATTCCTTCTCTCCGGAGATGCTGCCTGACCCGCTGAGTTACTCCAGCATTTTGTGTCTACCTTCAACCAGTGTATAATAGTTTGATTAGCAGTCGGGTGGAGTAAGTGGCCAAGACTAAGGCTGGAACGGAGATAAAAGAGAATCAGGCAAGGGGGAGAGGACGAGAAGCACAATGTAAAGCCAGAAGGAGGGTGATAGGTGGAAGGGGACAGGGGGGAGGGGACATTGGGGAGAAATGGGATGGGGAATGGGGCACAGGGCTGAAAGAAGAGGACGTTGCAGTGGTGCGGTGGTAGACTTGCTGCCTCACAGAGCTAGAGACCATTTGGGTTATTCAAAGTGACTGGTCGGGGAACTGAATGCAATGGGGAACTGGCACAGAAAAGTGTGGGGGGAATGGCACAGTGACGCAGCGGTTGAGTTGCTGCCTTGCAGCTCCAGAGACCCGGCTTCGAACCTGACGTTGGGTGCTTACTGTACAGAGTTTGTACGTTCTCCCTGGGACCGCGTGGGTTTGCCCCGGGTGCTCCGGTTTCCTCCCACACTCCAAAGACGTGCAGGTTTGTAGGTTGATTGGCTTGGGTAAAATTGTAATTTTAAGGGGTAGGCCATTTAGAACTGAGATGAGGAAAAACTTTTTCAGTCAGAGAGTTGTGAATCTGTGGAATTCTCTGCCTCAGAAGGCAGTGGAGGCCAATTCTCCGAATGCATTCAAGAGAGAGTTAGATAGGGCTCTTAAGGATAGCGGAGTCAGGGGGTATGGGGAGAAGGCAGGAACGGGGTACTGATTGAGAATGATCAGCCATGATCACATTCAATGGCGGTGCTGGCTCAAAGGGCCGAATGGCCTCCTCCTGCACCTATTGTCTATTGTCTATTGTCCCTCGAGTGCAGGGTAGTGCTGGTGCACGGGGTGACCGCTGGTGGGCACGGACCGAGTGGGCAGAAGGGCCTGTTTCCGTTCTGTATCTCTAAAGTATGAAGGAGGGAGAGGGAGTGTTACTTCAACATCTGAGAATTGAACGTTCATGCCGCTGGGCCGTGAGCTACCCAAGTGGAACGTAAGGAGCTGTTTCTCCAGTTTGCGTGTGGCCTCACTCTGCCAATGCAGGGGGGGGGCAGGTCGGCATGGGAATGGGAAGGGGAATTAAAATGGAGAGCGAGCAGGAGATGGAGCAGACGCATCGAGCAGACCGTGGTGGGTCATTCACTGTTTAATTTGACCAGAGGTGGACCATTCCAAGCGGGCATCATTCTGCAGAGAATGACGCTGCCCTCCAGTTTGGTCGTGAAACTGCCGCTGCAGTTCCTGCACTCTGCTCAGGCTGCAGTCAAGGGCAGTCAGTAACAATGCCCCGCATAGTTTCCTCAACCTCTCAGGCATGTTCAGGAAGTGAGAGTTTATATTACAATTGAAGGGCCGTGCACTGAAACCATTTCTGCTAGCTGATGCATTCATTGGCCAAAGACCAAAGTAAATTCAAAAGGCATCCAAAACTGAGAGCAAGGACGAGGAAAGACTTGGTTCTGTTTCCACTGAAGCTCGGGACTTGGCAAGAGCTGAGCTCAAACTATCAAGTCGGCACCAGTTGAAACCGCATCGGATGGCGGTTAACTCACTCTGCGTTCTCCCCCGCAATTAAACCCAGCTTGGGGCCAACGTGATGGGATTGATTGAATTGATTGCTTGAAACACACAGCGGGCAAAGGTCCCCTTCGGCCCACCGAGTCCACGCCGACCATCGATCGCCCGTTCACACTGGTTCCGTGTTATCCCACTCCCTGCACGCGAAGGGGCAATTTCTACAGAGGCCGATTAACCCGCAAACCTGCGCGTCTTAGGGATGTGGGAGGAGACTGGAGCACCCGGAGCTAGGCTGCTGTAGTCTGCAGGATGGGTGGTGAAATCCTATCGTTTTATCGAACACAAGGTCGATTGAAGCACCTTGTTAATATAATAAACTGAAAGTGAAATCTGGCTGGATGTTGCCCGGTGGATTGTGACACGTTGTTCTTGTGGCACCTGCCTCATTTCACCTCCCAGAATGGGCAGCGTTGCCCAATCAGGTTGCTGTCAATGACCATAACAGAGTCGTAAAGCACGCAAACAGGCCCTTCGGCCCAACTCGTCCATGCTGACCAAGATATTCACCCAAGCTCATCCCTTCTGCCCGTGTTGACCCATATCCTTCCTAACCTTCGCTAGTTATGTGCAAAAGACAAAGTGCTGGGTGTACTCAGTGGGTCAGGTAGCCACCTGGAGAAGGAATAGAAGGTGATCTTTTGGGACGGGACCCTTTGCTAGAGTCATAGAGTCATACAGTGTGAAAACAAGCCTTTCAGCCCTACTTTCCCACACCGACCAACAATGTCCTAGCTACACGGGCGGCACGGTAGCGCAGCGGTAGAGTTGCTGCTTTACAGCGAATGCAGCGCCGGAGACTCAGGTTCGATCCTGACTACGGGTGCTGCACTGTAAGGAGTTTGTACGTTCTCCCCGTGACCTGCGTGGGTTTTCTCCGAGATCTTCGGTTTCCTCCCACACTCCAAAGACGTACAGGTATGTAGGTTAATTGGCTGGGTAAATGTAAAAATTGTCCCTAGTGGGTGTAGGATAGTGTTAATGTACGGGGATCGCTAGGCGGCACGGACTTGGTGAGCCGAAAAGGCCTGTTTCCGGCTGTATATATATGATATGATATGATATGATACACTAGTCCCACCTGCCAGCGTTTGGTCCATATCCCTCCAAACCTGTCCTATCCATGTACCTGTGTAACTTTTTCTTAAACATTGGGATAATCCCAGTCTCAACTACCTCCTCTGGCAGCTCGTTCCATAGATCCACCATCCTTTGTGTGAAAAGGTTGCCCCACAGATTCCTATTAAATCTTTTCCCCTTCACCTTGAACCTATGTCCTCTGGACCTCGATTCGCCTACTCTGGGCAAGAGACACTGTGCATCTACCCGATCTATTCCTCTCATGATTTTATGCTCCTTTATAAGATCACCCCTCATCCTCCTGCGCTTCAGGGAGTAGATTCCCAGCCTACACAGCCTCTCCCTGCAGCTCAGAACCTCTAGTCCTGGCAACATCCTCGTACATCCAACATCCTTTCATCTGACTCATTGTATCTTCATTTCCTATCCATGTACCGATCTACATTTTGCGCCTTGTCGCCGAGTAAATTTATTATCCAATTTATCACTTCCTCCTTTCATTTCAGCGTAAAATTCAGCAACGAGCCCTTCACAGGACAAATGCCTTCTGAGGGTTAACTGAATCCGAAGGATTAGTACGGGTGTCAGCGATTGTGGGGAGAAGGCCGGAAAATGGGGTAGGGAGTGAAAGATAGATCGGCCACGATAACATGGCGGAATAGACCTGAAGGGCTGGATGACCCAACTCTGCTCCTATCACTCGTGAACTTGTGAACCTATGAAGTCTAGCTCGCCGCATTCACCGAAGAATTTGGAAATGGTTGCAAAAAATTCCAATGGATTTGTCAGGCATTGCCTCATCTTTCCTGAGGAGGAAAATATTAGTGTTATTCCCGAATTACTTTCCTTTTCACTGAACAATGCTGTGCCTGGAAGCCCCAGTGCTGTGAGGCAGAGCGTGAGAGACAATGGGTCCATAGCCGGGAGCTAGAAGCTCGGTCCAAGGCTGGAGGCTCACGCCGGTACGGCCTCTGCAGATGCCGGGAACTAGACAGATTTATCAGCACCTTCGGGTGGCACCTAGTCAGCGGTAGAGTTGCTGCCTTGCAACGCCAGGAACCCACGTTCGATTCTGACAACGGGCGCTGTCCAAACGGCGTTCTCCCCGCGACCGCGTGGGTTTTCTCCGGGTGCTCCGGTTTCCTCCCACACTCCAAAGACGTGCAGCTTTTTAGGTTAATTAGCTTCGGTGAAAATTGTAAATTGGCCCTAGTGTGTAGGATTGTGCTAGTGTGCGGGGATCGCCGGTCGGCACAGACTTGGTGGGCCGAAGGGCCTGTTTCTGCGCTGTATCTCTAAACTAAATTAAACTAATCGTGGGCAGTGGGAAAATCAATTGTGGAACTAGTGAAAGGCCTGGGTAGAGGGGATGTGGAGAAGATGTTTCCACCAGTGGGAGAGTCTCGGACCAGAGACCAGAGCCTCAGAATAAAAAGACATACCTTTAGAAAGCAGACGAGGAGGGATTTCTTTAGTCAGGGGATGGTGAATCTGTGGAATTCATTGCCACAGAAGGCTGTGGCGGTCAAGTCAATAGAAATTTTTAAGGTAGAGATTTATAGATTCTTGATTAGTATGGAAGTCGGGGGGGGGGGGGGGGGTATGGGGAGAAGGTTCAGTTTAGTTTATTGTCATGTGTACCGAGGTACAGTGAAAAGCTTTTGTCGTGTGCTAACCAGTCAGTGGAAAGACAATGCATGATTGCAATTGAGCCATTTGCAGTGTATATTTACATGTTAAGGGAATAACGTTTAGTGCAAGCTAAAGCCTGATCAAAGATAGTCCGAGGGTCACCAATGAGGTAGATAGTAGTTCAGGACTGCTCTCTGGTTTGTGGTAGGATGGTTCAGTTGCCTGATAACAGCTGGGAAGAAACTGTCCCTGAATCTGGCGGTGGCAGGAGAATGGGGTTAGGAGGAAAAGACAGATTAGCCACGGGTTGAATGGCGGAGTAGACTTGATGGGCTGAATGGCCTGATTCTGCTCCTACAACCTGTGAGCTTGTGGGTCGGCAGGGGATGCGTTCACTCTGGGACGGAGACAGGGGCCACCACGCACACTCCTTGCACTAATCACTTTCTCGCAGGCAGCCGAGCAGCAACGGAGAACCAGCATTTGCTGCGTTGTCTCCACGAAAGCTTTGCTCACTCAGCAGGAACGAGGGCGAATGGAGAATAGCCCCAACCCAAAGTATGTGATGAAGAATGTGTTACTGAGAGACAAACCTCCCCCGGAAACTCTCAGTTAAAACAGATGTTTCTGTGTAAAAGTGAAAGGTTGGCTTGAGATGTGGAGGCTTTGGTGACGGTGTGGAAGAGGTTTGCCAGAATGCTGCCTGGATTAGAGGGCATTAGCTACAAGGAGGGGTTGGACAAACCTGCATTGTTTCCTCTAGGACGTCGAAAGTTGAGAGGAGACCTGACAGAAGTTTCAGGTGATAGAATTACTAGACCAAGTGGACCCGTTGTTCCCAAACCTCTCCTGCATTGGTGCAGCACCCTGTCCTCCCACTACCCCCCTCTCTCCTCAACCCCCTCCCTCCCCTCTCCCTTCTCCCCCACTCCCCCCTTCCACCCTCCCCCACTCCCCCCCCCTCCCCCTCCCCCTCCCCTCCTTTTAAACTTTAAAATGTGAATAACTTAAAAAATATATAACACCGCTTTCAATAAAACTACTTGCATTATCACTAAAGTGACAATGGCGAGTAAGGTGGGCCTAAAATTGTCGCGCTATCGTGTACCGTTTTGGCTGAAGTTCAGTCACAAACAAGATAACAAACGAGAGTTTTAGTATATCGATGAGAGGCACAGATAGGGTAAACAGTCTGAACCCTTTTCCCCAGACTGGAAGTGGCAAAGCCTAGATGGCATAACTTTAAGGTTTAAAGTGAGAGGGAGCAAAATTTAAAGGAGACTAGACCAAGTGGACCCGTTGGGCCCAAACAACTCCTGCATTGGTGCAGCACCCTCTCCTCCCCCACTCCCCCCTCCCCTCTCCCCCTCTCCTCCCCCTCCCTCCACCCCCTTCCATCCCCTCCTCTCCCTCTTTAACCCCTCCCTCCCCTCCTCCCCCCTCCCCGCACATTCACACTACCCTGCACACACTAAGGACAATTTTTACATTTACCCAGTCAATTAACCTACATACCTGTACGTCTTTGGAGTGCGGGAGGAAACCGAAGATCTCGGAGAAAACCCACGCAAGGTCACGGGGAGAACGTACAAACTCCGTACAGACGGCGCCCGTAGTCAGGATCGAACCTGAGTCTCCGGCGCTGCATTCGCTGTAAGGCAGCAACTCTACCGCTGCGCCACCGTGCCGCCCCTTGATGACGGGGAAGATAGTGGGTGGAGCGGGAATACGTGCGGGGCTGGCAGAGTCTCGAAGGGGTGAATGGCCTCCATATTGCAAGAACATTTGAAATCATTCCACCAATAGGCACGAAGTGCTGGAGTAACTCTACGGCAGCATCCCTGGAGAACATGTGACATTTTGAGTCAGGACCCTACTTCCAACCTGAAACATCACCTATACATGTGCATCCTTACTGGTTGAGATACTCCAGCATTTTACGGTAAACCAGCCACTGCAGCTCCCTGTTTCTTCCAAAGGAAAGTTGTGCTTTTAGACCTGAGATCAAGAACTCCCTTCCTAAGCCTCTCGTTCTTTGCGTCTCTCCTTACAACCGCTGAGCAGGCATTTCCCCTCAAACCTCACCGTGAACTGGCTGCACCCACTGCACGCATTCATCTCAAAGACCGATCTGACAGCAATTGCTCAACTCCCTGCTGTAGAGGATCCTGACAGAGAAAATCTGCTTCCATCCAAGAAACCTGTTCTGGCAAGCTGAGCAAAGCAGAAAAATCAGTTGCAGGAAAACCTAAAAGGTTAACGGGTTCACGTCTCCTCAGCATTTTTTAGGCTAAAGTTTTTAGTTTTTAGTTTTAGAGATACAGCGATAACAGCGTGGAAACAGGCCCTTCAGCCCACATGGTCCGCGCCGACCAGCGATCCCCGCGCACTTTCACTATCCTACACACCCGAGGGAAAGTTTACAATGATACAGGGCGGCACGGTAGCGCAGCGGTAGAGTTGCTGCTTTACAGCGAATGCAGCGCCGTAGACTAAGGTTCGATCCTGACTACGGGCGCCGTCTGTACGGAGTTTGTACGTCCTCCCCGTGACCTGCGTGGGTTTTCTCCGAGATCTTCGGTTTCCTCCCACACTCCAAAGACGTACAGGTATGTAGGTTAATTGACTGGGTAAATGTAAAAATTGTCCCTAGTGGGTGTAGGATAGTGTTAATGTTGGGCGGCGCGGACTTGGTGGGCCGAAAAGGCCTGTTTCCGCGCTGTATATATATGATATGATATGATGATACCAAGCCAATTAACCTACAAACCTGTACGTCTTTGGTGTGTAGGAGGAAAACAGAGTCTCTAGTACAGTAAGGCAGCAACTCTACCGCTGCACCACTGTGGTTCCCTTCAATAATGTTGCAGCTTCAATAGTTGGAATCGAGGGGAGATTTATTTTGCAAAACTCTGCTGCGGCGTCATACACAATCAGAGTTGGAATCCACGGTTAAACGCCCTTCCATTCGTTCGTTAGCTGCTCAGAAAGAACTGCTCACCCTGCTTGTAGGAAGCATGTTGTTAAACTGGAAAGAGCAGGCAGAAGAGTTTCAAGGCTGTTGTCAGGACCTGAGGGCCTGAGCAATAAGGGAGAGGTTGGGCAGACGAGGACTTTATTCCTTGGAGCGCAGGAAACTGAGGGATGATCTTGTAGAGGTGTATAAAATCATGAGGGGCAGAGATAGGGAGAATGCACATAGACTTTTACCCACAGTAGGGGGAATCAAGAAACGAGAGGACATTGAGTTAAGCTGTGCGGGGAAATATTTAAAAGGAATCTGAGGGCAATATGTTCATCCAGAGGGTCTGAAAAAGTTGCCCTCAGGTTCCTTTTATACCTTTCCCCACAGAGGATGGAAGGTATATGGAACAAGCTGCCAGAAGAGGTAGTCGAGGCAGGTACTTTCGCAACAGTAGGACAGGTACATGGATAGGAAAGGTTTAGAGGGATACTAGACCAAGTCGACCCGTTGGGCCAAAACCTCTCCTGCATTGGTGCAGCACCCTCTCCTCCCCCCCTCCCCTCTCCCCCTCCTCCCCTCCTCCCCTCCCCCCCTCCCCCCCCCCACTCCATCCCCCTCAACGCCCCTTATTCTCCTCCCCCATCCCTCCCTCCCTAGGAGATAGATTTATACTTTAAAATGTGAATAACTTAAAAAAATAACACCAATTTCAATGAAACTTCTTCCATTAGCACCAATGGGTCCACAGTGAGTAAGGTGGGCCTAAAATTGTTGCACGATTGTGTACTGCTTTGGCTGTAGTTCAGGAACAAACAAACAAACAAATGAGTTTTAGTATATAGATGGGCCAAACATTGGCAGGTGGGGCATCATGGTAAGCACAGGCAGGTTGGGCTGAAGGGCCTGTTTCTGTGCTGGATGACTCTATGACTCTCTAACAGATTGCAGAGCTGTGACCTTGCAGATGTTTGGTGGGAAAATAACTGCAGATGCTGGTTCAAATCGAAGGTATCACAAAATGCTGGAGTAACTCAGCGGGGTCAGGCAGCATCTCAGGAGAGAAGGAATGGGTGACGTTTCGGGTCGAGACCCTTCTTCAGACTTCAAGGGTCTCGACCCGAAACGTCACCCATTCCTTCTCTCCTGAGATGCTGCCTGACCCCGCTGAATTACTCCCACATTTTGCGATACCTTGCAGATGTTTGGTGTCAACAAACCTACTGGGGATGGCCACCTCTGGGGACTCACGTAACGAGCCCCTCACAACCCAACCGTGGGTCAGGAGGTCTCACCTCTGAGACTCGGCCACAAAGGTCGACGCCATCTGCGGACGGTGGAGGGAATGTGCACAGTTGGTGGAGACGCCACTTGTGTGAGATCTCAACCCAAGCTGAGCCAGATTGGGGACAATCGAGCAGATCATTTGGTTCCCGCACATTGGATCACCCAAAGATTGGCCACTGTCAGTACGTGAACAAACTGCTACACAACCAGAGAGCAGTGCTGAACTACTATCTACCTCTTTGATGACTATCCTTGATCGGACTTTGCTGGCTTTACCTTGCACTAAACGTTATTCTCTTATCATGTATCTACACACTGTAAATGGATCGATTGTAATCATGTATTGTCTTTCTGCTGACGAGATAGCACGCAACTACAGCTTTTCACTGTACCTCGGTACACGTGCCAATAAACCAAACCAAACTATGATCTGAGGCACCGCACGAAATTCAACTTGGGTAGCTTACAACCCAACGTATGAACATTGAAATCTCCAACTTCAGTTAATATCCCTCCCTACCACAATGCCTTGTCCTCCCTCACCCTCGTGCACTTCATATCTCTCCCACCTTCTCCCACCCCTCCAGTCAACCTGCTCCCTTCCCCACCTTTGTACTCTCATCTCCCATTCCTGAGTCCGATATTTGCCTTTTATCCTCCCTCGTTCCTTCCCCCCCCCTCTCTCTTCAAGGTCGAGTCTCACCCCGTGCACTCCCTATTCTCCCCTCTCCCATCGGGCAAGTGGTACAGAAGAGTGAAACGCACACTTCCAGATTCAGGGACAGTTTCTTCCCAGCTGTTATCAGGCAACTGAACAGTGTCAACAGCTGGATAGTGGTCCTGGGCTACTATTTACCTTCACTGGAGATCCTTGGACTATCTTTAATCGGACATCAGTGTACTTTATCTTGCACTAAACATTATTCCCTTTCTCATGTATCTGTACACTGTGGATGGACAATAAACTAAACTAAACCAAACTAAACTAGCCCTCCCTCTGGCTTTACATTACACTCCTCCTCTTCTCTCCTTACCTGACGTCCTTTTGCCTCCTTTCCATCTCTAGCCTTTGTCACCATCTCCACCCCTCTGCCAGTCAAACCCACCTCACCTGTATCCACCTATCACTTGCCAGGCTTTGCCTCACCCACACCTTCCTTTTTCCAGATTTCTCCCCTTACTCCGTCAGTCCTGAAGAAGGGTCGTGACCCAAAATGTCGTCTGTCCATCTCTCTGCACAGATGCTGCCTGATCAGCTAAGTTGCCCCATGGGCTTTGCTCATTAAGCATCCTCTCACCAAGTCAGACCCAGTCCAGGATTGATGGAAAGATACCGCGTGGAAAAATCATGTCCCACCATATCCACGCCGAACTCGTTCACACTAGTTCCATGTTATCATAAGATCATAAGACCATAAGTGATAGGAGTTACCATAAGTGATGAGCCATTCGGCCCATCAGGCCTACTCCACCATTCAATTATGGCTAATCTATCTCCCTCCTAACCCCGTTCTCCTGCCTTCTCCCCATAACCCCTGACAGCCGTAGAGAGTTACCCCACTCTCATATCCACTCCCCACACATTAGACAATAGACAATAGACAATAGGTGCAGGAGGAGGCCATTCGGCCCTTCAAGCCAGCACCGCCATTCAATGTGATCATGGCTGATCATTCTCAATCAGTACCCCGTTCCTGCCTTCTCCCCATACCCCCTGACTCCGCTATCCTTCAGAGCTCTATCTAGCTCTCTCTTGAATACATTCAGAGAATTGGCCTCCACTGCCTTCTGAGGCAGAGAATTCCACAGATTTACAACTCTCTGAGTGAAAAAGTTTTTCCTCATCTCAGTTCTAAATGGCCTACCCCTTATTCTTAAACTGTGGCCCCTGGTTCTGGACTCCCCCAACATTGGGAACATGTTTCCTGCCTCTTAATAACGTGTCCAACCCCTTAATAATCTTATACGTTTCCTTCCCAATCTCGTTGTACCCCTGGGTACAATGACAATAAAGATATATTATATTGTATTGTATTGTGTAGAGGCCAATTAACCCACAAATCTGCACGTCATTGGGACATTGGAAGAAACCAGAGCACCGGGCGTAAACCCACATGGTCACAGGGAGATTGTACGAACTCCACACAGACAGTCATCGAAGTCAGGAAAACCCGGGTCTGTGGCGCTGTGAGGCAGCAGCTCTACCAGCTGTACCACTGTGCTGCTCCAGATCTGCACCATGACCCTCCACGCTGATACCCAGTGGCTCTTTTGTTCATATCATATGCCGCAGGAGCAGAATTAGACCCTTGCAGCCCATCCAATCTCCTCCGCCTGATCGACTCCATGGCTGATTATTTTTCCCCCTCAATCCCATTTTCCTGCTTTCTCCGGTAACCTATACCTCCCGTACTAATCAAGAACCTATCAATGTCGGCTTTAAAAATACTCCATGACTTGTCCTCCAAGCACCATCTGAGGCAAGGAATTCCACAGATTCACCACCTCCCCGCTAAAGAAATTCCTCCTCATCTCCATTCTAACTCTGAGTCCATTCTAAAGCCATGTCCTATTATTCTGAAGCTGTGCCCTCTAGAGCTCCTGGAGCCTCACACTGCTGGAAACATCCTCTCCACACCCACATCTATCTGAGCCTGTTGTTATTCGGAAACAAGAAAGTGCAACCGCACAAACGACCCTGAATGAAGGTAGTCAATGCATCTTACGCATTGGGCAGAATACAATTGAAGACGCAACTAAACTGAACTGCTCAGAGGGAATGGCAACAAACCATTACTGTTGACACATCTTCCCGAAGCTGCCAACAAGTCCCAGTCTCCGGCAATTGATGGTGTGCCGATCACCGAATGCTAGACTTCAACAGCCGAATGCTAGACTTGATTGGGAAAGTATAACAGACCCAATCCCTGCGGATTTTCAGATCCTGAATCTCCCAGCTCTCTGGCAACACGAGAAGCAGACTGTTAATTGGAAGCTTTTCAAACCAACTGACTTTCCGTTTCCCACTGACCCTCACAGTTCAACTGCAGAAGTTACTTAGACTTTTGTCAAAAATATTTTTAAGATAAACATCAGCAAAGGGAAAATCACAGGGACCGTGCGTGAGAGATAAAGGATATTAAAAGAGATTACTTAAAAACGTCATCTTTTTCACTTTACAATTACTCCCTCAGTTACCCATTTCATGCTGAGAAAACCCATGTCAAAATACATATGCTTTTTATTTTATCTGGTTTCTTGGTTTAATTTAGTTTCGCTAAATTTAGTTTAGATTGGTTTAGAGATACAGCATGGAAACAGGCCCTTCGGCCCGTCGAGCCCGCACTGACTATCGATCACCCATTCACACTAGTTCCATGTTAACCACCTTCACACAGGGCCGTCTTTACAGCATTATGGGCCCCGGGCAAAGCAGTGTACTGGGGCCCCTACGACAACTACTCACAGGAATAAAAATGTAAATGGTCGGTAAAATTAAACATATATTTATTTTATTGGCACTTCCAACAAAAGCACTTAGCGATGGACTTAGGGTGCTACATTGTTGTGAAAAGCACTTACAGATCGCTGTGAGAAGCACTTAGGGATGGCAAAGCAAAGCACTTAGGGAGCTAATTGTTGCGAAACAGATCGCTGTGAGAAGCACTTAGGGATGGAAAATGTTGCGAAAAAAACACTTAGGGACCGAAAATGTTGCGAAAAAAGCACTTATTGAACCTACATTTTAAAAGTAGTATTTATTTATTGCAAGTCACTTAACATACACAGATCAGCATGGGGCCCCTATGCCCGTGGGGTCCCGGGCAAGTGCCCATCAGGCCCATGCGTTAAGATGGCCCTGCCTGCACATCCACTTCCTACACGCGCTTTTAAATTTTATCTGGTTTCTTAGTTTAGTTTAGTTTAGTTCAGTTTAAATTAGTTTAGTTTTGTTCAGTTTAATTTAATAGACAATAGATAATAGACAATAGGTGCAGGAGGAGGCCATTCAGCCCTTCGAGCCAGCACCGCCATTCAATGCGATCATGGCTGATCACTCTCAATCAGTACCCCGTTCCTGCCTTCTCCCCGTACCCCCTCACTCCGCTATCCTTAAGAGCTCTATCCAGCTCTCTCTTGAAAGCATCCAACGAACTGGCCTCTACTGCCTTCTGAGGCAGAGAATTCCACACCTTCACCACTCTCTTTAGTTTAAAGATACAGCGTAGAAACAAGACCTTCGGCCCAACAAGTCCACACTCACCATCGATCACCCGTTCACACTACAGTGGTTGTATGTTATCCCATGTTCACATCCACTCCCTACACACAGAAGCCAATTAACCTACATAGTTAACCCACCTTCGGGATGTGGGAGGAAACCAAAGCACACGCAGTCATAGGAACATAGAAAAATAAGTGCAGGAGTAGGCCATTCGGCCCTTCAAGCCAGCACCGCCATTCAATAGGATCATGGCTGATCATCTTAAATCAGTATCCCGTTCCTGCTTGCTCCCCACATCCCTTGATTCCTTTAGCCCAAAGAGCTAAATCTAACTCTCTCTCTCTCTTGTTCCCAGGAAGAACTTGCAGACTCCACACAGCCAGCACCCGAGGTCAGGATCGAACTTGGTTCTCTGGCGTTGTCAGGCAGCAGCTCTACCAGCAACGCTACTGTGCCGGAAATTCTTTTGGTGGCATTTTTTGTGCCGTTCTGAGGAACTGTACCGTGCTAATATATATATTTTTCCAAAAAGGGTTCTCTTCCAAAAATAAATAGTTCCTATTCCTCAAAGGATTTGTGAGCAATCAAAGAGTTATTCAAGTGGGAACAAAACTGCGGCTTCACTGCAAACATTAATTCTTGCAGCTCCGTTATAGAGCACACCTTTCCAAGGGTAATATCGTTATGATACGGGTTCCCAAATTTGAAGGTTATTAATCTTATCCTATTAAGTTTAAAAGAGAGGATTCTGGACCGAAATCAAATTAACTGTTTTATTCAAATAGTGGAGGACGTCTCGACCCGAAACGTCACCCATTCCTTCTCTCCTGCGATGCTGCCTGACCTGCTGAGTTACTCCAGCATTTTGTGAATAAATACCTTCTGTTTTATTCAAATAATTGCTGGAATGACAATGAGACAACTCGGGGTTAACATTGAGCACCACGTCAAGCTTCATTTGGGCTCTAGAGGCCCTTCGTCAACTTCTTTTGCCAAAATTACTCCTTTGAACATATTTTTCGCTGCATGGGGGACGAGCGTTTATTGCAATAATTTATCACCCTCGCATAAGTGGCTGGATGGTAAAGCAGAAACGTGTCCATGTGGAAATCCATTTTGGATGTTAAAGCGCACAGCATTTGTGCACACTCAGCCCCGCGGGGAATCGGGTTTTTTTTTTACACAAGCTTCAGGACTTCGGGGGGCTCTGAGCAACCGGTAGCTCTCTGCATCCTTTTACAGACACGACGTTGGCACCAGGTTCTCTTCTTCCAGTTCTGTCCGCTGAACTTTAGGGCGGTCACGGTGGCGCAGCGGTAGCGGATGCAGCGCAGGGGAAACCGGGTTCGATCCCAACTGCAGGTGCTGTCTGCACGGAGTTTGTACGTTCTCCCCGTGACCTGCGTGGGTTTTCTCCGAGATCTTCGGTTTCCTCCCACACTCCAAAGACGTACAGGTATGTAGGTTAATTAGTTTGGTGTGTAGGATGGTATTAATATGCGGGGATCGTTGGTCGGTGTGGACTTGGTGGGCCAAAAGGTCTGTTTTCACTCTGTCTTTCTAAGCTAAACTAAACGCAGCAGTGTTTAACACCCAGCACCCAGAGGGAATATAGTGAGCAATTTTGGGCACCGTATCTGAGGAAGGATGTGCTGGCTCTGGAGAGGGTCCAGAGGAGGTTTACAAGAATGGTCCCAGGAATGAGTAGGCTAACCTATGGTGAGTGTTTGTCGGCACTGGGCCTGTACTCGCTGGAGTACAGAAGGTTGATGGGGGACCTCACTGAAAGGTGCAGAATAGTGAAAGGCTTGGATAGAGTGGATGTGGAGAGGATTTTTCCACTAGTGGGAGAGTCTAGGACTAGAGGTCATAGCTTAAAGGACATCCTTTTAGGAAGGAGATGAGGAGAAATTTCTTTCGTCTGAGGGTGGTGAATCTTTGGAATTCTTTGTCACAGAAGGCTGTGTAGGGCAAGTCAGTGGATATTTTTAAGGCAGAGATAGATTTTTGATTAGTACTGGTGTCAGAGGTTATGGGGAGAAGGCAGGAGAATGGGGTTAGGAGGGAGAGATAGATCAGCCATAATTGAACGGCGGAGTAGACCTGGGCCGAATGGCCTAATTCTACTCCTATCACATGATCTTATGACCACCTCAATCCAGAGAAGCAAGGCACAAGGTGCTGGAGCAACTCAGCAAGTCAGGCAGCATCTGTGGAGGGAAATGGACTGGGGACGTTTCGGGTTGGAACCCTTCTTATATCATATCATATCATATATATACAGCCGGAAACAGGCCTTTTCGGCCCTCCAAGTCCGTGCCGCCCAGCGATCCCCGTACATTAACACTATCCTACACCCACTAGGGACAATTTTTACATTTACCCAGCCAATTAACCTACATACCTGTACGTCTTTGGAGTGTGGGAGGAAACCGAAGATCTCGGAGAAAACCCACGCAGGTCACGGGGAGAACGTACAAACTCCTTACAGTGCAGCACCCGTAGTCAGGATCGAACCTGAGTCTCCGGCGCTGCATTCGCTGTAAAGCAGCAACTCTACCGCTGCGCTACCGTGCCGTACCTTTCTTCTGTCTGAAAGATCCCCAAGACCCCAAAAATTGCTTGTCCACTCCCGCATGGCGCTGGGCCAAGCCAGCCCCTACTTCATCTGTCCAGTGCCACCAGGACACGGGGCCTGAGAGTGAGAAATGCAAGAAATTGAAAATTCCTTTGGGAGAAGATCAAACCTTTCAGAGACTTGGAAGTTGCATGCTGGTGCTGGAATGTGGCATCTCTCCAAACAAGATCTATTGTGCTCATGTATAAGAAGATTTAAGAATCATTTAGACAGATACATGCATAGATGGATTTAGAGGGATATGGACCGAACGTAGGCAGGTGGGACTAGTGCAGATGGGGCTTGTTGGTCGGCGTGGGCAATCTGGGCCAAAGGGTCTGTTTCCACGTTGTATGCCTCGATTACCTGATTTGACTGGGTAGCACGCAGAACAAGAATTTCACTGTGTCTCTGCACACGTGACAATAAATAAACTAAAGTAAACTAAACTCAACATGAGACGCTCAGATTTGTGGTCGAGGGCGGAATGAAAGGTCATGGGAAACAGGCGAGGAATTGGAGCTGTGACCAAAACCAGATCAGCCACAATGTTATTGATTGGTGGAGTAAGTAGGAGGACCCATGGCTGACCTCTGCTCCAATTCCTTTTGTTATTCAGGGAAGTCGGAGTTAAACTTCTCAAGAACATTTCCTGGTGAGTACTGGCCTTCCCAGACCACCAAACGCGTATCATTGAGCAACATTTCTACTGGAGATTGTCTCCTCACTAACACTCTCGTGGTTGCAGATGCTTGTTGAGCCTAATTTGGCCATCTTGATCAGAGCTGTGCAATGCTTCAAAGATACTTTGTTCACTGAAAATCTCTTTGGAACAGTTGGAGAGAAAGTGGAAGTCATCAAAGAAAAGTAAGTCTTCCTTTTGTTGAACAACTTGTCCTCAAAGTCCAGGCCAAAGAGATTTGTTTTCTTACTTTTAGCTCAGTTTAGTTTAGAGATTCAGTGTGGAAACAGGCCCTTCAGCCCACCGAGTCCATACCGACCTTTGTTCATCCGTACTAGTTCTATGCTGTCCCACCTGCTGTCTGTGGAGAGTTTGTACATTCTCCCTGTGACCACGTGGGTTTTCTCCGGGTGCTCCGGTTTCCTCCCACACTCCAAGGACGTGCAGGTTTGTATGTTAATTGGCTATGGTAAAATTGTAAATTGTCCCTCGTGTGTAGGATAGTGCAAATGTATGGAGTGAACGCTGGGCGGCACAAACTTGATGGACCGAAGGGCCTGTTTCTGTGCTGTGTCTCTAAAGTCTAAAGTCTAAAGTCTATGAGGTCAAGAGACATGAGAGTCAGGAGCAGTGGGGTTTTTTGTGGTAGTATGTGCCAGTACATCGTACTGTGATATCATGAGAGGTAGAGTCATAGAGGGGAGATACATTTCCTCCAGGTGGATGCAACAAGGACTACAAACCATCATGGCTGCCAGCAAAAGACTACAAATCCCATAGTCAGCAGGCTGCCTGCCCTGCTGACACTAATTGCTGCTGATTGCTGCTGACACTGATTGCTGCTGACACTGATTGCTGCTGATTGCTGCTGACACTGATTGCTGCCCAGCTGAACCAGCTGAGCTGATTGCCTCAGTGAGAGAGCTAAAAGGGAAGGGAAACAGTGTATTTAAAGAGAGAGACAACGACAGACAACAGACAGACGGCAGACAGACGGCAGACAGACAGCAGACAGACAGACAGCAGACAGCAGACAGACAGCAGACAGACAGACAGCAGACAGACAGCAGACAGACAGCAGACAGACGACAGACAGCAGACAGACAGCAGACAGCAGACAGACAGCAGACAGACAACAGACAGACAACAGACAACAGACAGACAGCAGACAGCAGACAGCAGACAGACAGCAGACAGACAGCAGACAGACAGCAGACAGACAGCAGACAGACAGCAGACAGACAGCAGACAGACAGCAGACAGACAGCAGACAGACAGCAGACAGACAGCAGACAGACAGCAGACAGACAGACAGCAGACAGACAGCAGACAGACAGCAGACAGACGACAGACAGCAGACAGACAGCAGACAGCAGACAGACAGCAGACAGACAACAGACAGACAACAGACAACAGACAGACAGCAGACAGCAGACAGCAGACAGACAGCAGACAGACAGCAGACAGACAGCAGACAGACAGCAGACAGACAGCAGACAGACAGCAGACAGACAGCAGACAGACAGCAGACAGACAGCAGACAGACAGCAGACAGACAGCAGACAGACAGCAGACAGACAGCAGACAGACAGCAGACAGACAGCAGACAGACAGCAGACAGACAGCAGACAGACGACAGACAGCAGACAGACAGCAGACAGACAGCAGACAGCAGACAGACGGCAGACAGACAGCAGACAGACAGCAGACAGACAGCAGACAGACAGCAGACAGACAGCAGACAGACAGCAGACAGACAGCAGACAGACAGCAGACAGACAGCAGACAGACAGCAGACAGACAGCAGACAGACAGCAGACAGACAGCAGACAGACAGCAGACAGACAGCAGCAGTGTTTGAGTTATATCTTGTAAGAAAGCAGCAAGCTACAGTTTTGATTTAACTACCTGTTTTGGTTTTGTGTACCTGTCTGCAAACAATTAAGTTTACCTGTTTTTGGAAAAGACTAAATATATGGAATTTAAGTTTGAAAACAAGAACTTTTCTGTCTTCATTTCCGGCACCCGCACCTCCCAACCTTCAAGAGAAAAGCTCCCGACCTCTCAAGACATCACAGTACATTCTAAAGTGCGGCACAGTGGCACAGCGGTAGACTTACAGTGCTTACAGCACCGCAGACCCGGGTTCAAACCCGACTACGGGTGCTGTCCGTACGGAGTTTGCACGTTCTCCCCTTGACCTGCGTGGGTTTTCTCCGAGATCTTCGGTTTCCTCCCACACTCCAAAGACGTGCAGGTAGGTAGGTAAATTGGTTTGTTAAATGTAAAAATTGTCCCTAGATAATTGTCCCTAGCTAACGTTGATATGCGGGGATCGCTGCTCGGAGCGGACTCAGCAGGCCGATGGGCATGTTTCTGCGCTGTATCTCTAAACTAAACTAAAAGGTTAAACCTCATTATTTTGTATTCCAGCTACGTAACCTACAATCATGGGTTTCGGCACCTCTCTGTCTCTGTCTCCAATGTGTGTTGATCAAGAGTGTTTCATAGTCAGAGGCACCAGGATCAGAACAAAAACATTTTTATTTGCTGCAGCTTCACCAGCACATGAATACAATAACACTGCAACTAAATATACAATAATCAATCACCCAATAAAGTAATGATCAGTAATATAGGTAACCAGAGTATAACAGTGCAAACTGAAGGTATCACAAAATGCTGGAGTAACTCAGCGGGTCAGGCAGCATCTAGGAGAGAAGGAATGGGTGACTGTTTCTGGTCGAGACCCTTCTTCAGACTGATGTCAGGAGGGGCGGGACAAAGAGAGGAAATAGGTGGAGACAGGAAGACAGTGGGAGAACTGGGAAGGGGGAGGGGAAGAGAGGTACAGAGGAACTATCTAATGTTAGAGAAGTCAATGTTCATACTGCTGGGCTGTAAGCTGCTCAAGTGAAATATGAGGTGCTGTTCCTCCAATTTCCGGTGAGCCTCACTATGACACCGGAGGAGGTCCATGATAGAAAGGTCAGACTGGGAGTGGGAGGGGGAGTTGAAGTGCTCAGCCACCGGGAGATCAGGTTGGTTAAGGTGGACTGAGCGAAGGTGTTGAGCGAAACGATCGCCGAGCCTGCGTTTGGTCTCGCCGATGTAGAGAAGTTCCTACACATAGTGCAAACTGAAGTATATGGGCCAAGCGCTGGCAGGTGGGCCTCGGGTGAATGGGGCATGTTGGTCGTCATGGGCGAACTGAGCTGAAAGTGTGGAGACTACTATTTCCATTCTGGGGACATGGTTCTGACCTACCTTATCTACGGCATGGATATCTGACCATCATATGACTCTTAATGATGATATCCAAGACTATTATCGATTGCCAACCCGATCTGTGCCTCTCACAACTTTATAAACTTCTATCAGATCTCCCCTCAGCGTCCGAAGCTTCGGAGAAAGAAATGGCTCCTTTGGTGGTCCATGCATTCAATCCCTCATCGGTGGACTTCTCTGTAGCCGGAGAATATGCATCCAGTTGGCATTTAAGACAGACACAAAATGCTGGAGTAACTCAGCGGGACAGGCGGCATCTCTGGACAGAAGGAATGGGGGATGTTTGGGCCGAGACCCTTCTTCAGAGTGAGAATCAGGGGAGAGGGAAACGAGACATATGGAAGGGTAAGGTGTGTAAACGAGAGATCAAAGGGGACGTAGATCAAGGAAAATGTAGAATAGATCATTGTTAGCTAGGGGAAGGTGACCACGAGGTTATGCGATGTAAAATTTCATCAGGGGGACAGTCAGACTGGTCGGAGAACTGGGAACGGGGGAGGGATGGAGAGAGAGGGAAAATGTCGGGATGCCTGATGTTCTGAATCCCAATCGCTCACTGCCTGAAGATGCCTCCCCCCGGTACGTGTTGTCTCTGGCTCCTGATGCAGTTCAGGTCACGCTCGAAGGCAAAGCATGGACTTTGGTTGGACCTTCCAGTTCCAGTTCCAGGAAGAGCGGGAGCAAACATCGGTCGCTGATTCTGACGAATGGGAAGATAAACAGGGATGCAGGATGCGGGTGGCTCCGGACGGAGAGGGAAACGACAACATCCAGAGAAAGAACAACAGCACCAAGGTCAGAGAACAGAACCAAAAGGCACCAGGCGCTGAGCTGGAGACACTGGAGACGGCAATCAGGAGCAAAATCTTCCCGCAGACTAATCTTATTCACAAGCACCTCCTCAGTTCAGCTCCGTTTATTGTCACGTGTACCGAGGTACAGTCAGTGAAAAGCTTTAGTTGCCTCCTAACCGGTCAGCGGAAAGACGATACATAATTACAATCGAGCCATTCACAGTGCACAAATACATGAGAAGGGAATAACGTTTAGTGTAGGGTAAAGCCAGTAAAGTCTGATCAAAGATAGTCCGAGGGTCAACAATGAGGTAGATGGCCCTCCAGCATCTCTCAGTGCTCTCGACGTTACCCCATCCTCCCCCCACCCCCCCCCCCCACCCCCGTCCCCTCCATTCCAGGATGTGAACTGCCCAAGTGAGGTAGTGATTCACTTGCACCTCCCCCAACCTTGTCCGTTGCATTCAGTGCTCACGATGTGGCCTCCTCAACGTCGGCAAGTTAAGGCCACATACATACTCGAGGAACTCCACCGTAGTCTACAACCCAACGGTGTGAACAATAGGTTTTCTAATTTCAGCTCCCCCGCTCCCCCTCTGTTCAGCAATGTGGTCGGGGCAGCAACGTGAGAAATGCAGTTGCTGGAATCTCGAGTGGAAAAAAAAAGAAGTGCTGGAAGAACTCAGTGGGTCAGCCAGCATCTGCGGAGGAAACACAAGAAACTGCAGATGCTGGTATCTTGAGTTAAAATTGCTGGAGGAACTCCACAGATGCTGACTGACCCGCTGAGTTGTTCCATCACTTTTAGAAGGGCAAATAGTTTATTCTAGCCTTAGAGGGAGTACAGAGAAGGTTCACCAGATTGATCCCTGGGATGGCAGGACTTTCATATGAAGAAAGACTGGATAGACTAGGCTTATACTCGCTGGAATTTAGAAGACTGAGGGGGGATCTTATTGAAACATATAAAATTCTTAAGGGGTTGGAGAGGCTAGATGCGGGAAGATTGTTCCCGATGTTGGGGAAGTCCAGAACCAGGGGTCACAGCTTAAGGATAAGGGGGAAGTCTTTTAGGACCGAGATGAGAAAACATTTTGTCACACAGAGAGTGGTGAGTGTGTGGAATTCTCTGCCACAGAAGGTAGTTGAGGCCAGTTCATTGGCTATATTTAAGAGGGTGTTAGATGTGGCCCTTGTGGCTAAAGGGATCAGGGGGGTATGGAGAGAAGGCAGGTACGGGATACTGAGCTGGATGATCAGCCATGATCATATTGAATGGCGGTGCAGGCTCGAAGGGCCGAATAGCCTACTCCTGCACATATTTTCTATGTTTCTATGTTTCTACTACCAGAAGATGTAATGCAGGAATAAAGATGTCTTACGACAATTACATAGGGCCTTGGGGAGACTGCAGTTGTTGTATAAGAAAATAACTGCAGATGCTGGTACAAATCGATTTATTCACAAAATGCTGGAGTAACACAGCAGGTCAGGCAGCATCTCGGGAGAGAAGGAATGGGCGACGTTTCGGGTCGAGACCCTTCTTCTGCAGTTGTTGTGTTGTGTACAGTTTTCGCCACCTTCCGCTGAATGGATAGCATGCAACAAAAAACATTTCACTGTACCTCGGTACACGTGACAATAAACATAACTGAACGAAACAACACTAAACTAATCTAAACTAAACTAAACTGTATTAAACTATACTAAACTAAACTAATTCTCAACAAAATCTCACCCCTCTTTCCTTTTTCAAGCATGCAAAAGGTACAGAAGAGTGAAAACACACACCTGTAGATTCAGGGACAGTTTTGTCCGAGCTGTTATCAGGCAACTGAACCATCCTATAGACAACTAGAGAGCTGTCCTCAGCTGCTATATACTATTGGAGAGACTCAAACTATCTTTAATCGGACTTTACTGGACTTTATCTCGCACTAAACGTTATTCGCTTTATCATGTATCTGTACACGGTGAACGGCTCAATTGTAATAGACAATAGACAATAGGTGCTGGAGGAGGCCATTCGGCCCTTTGAGCCAGCACCGCCATTCAATGTGATCATGGCTGATCATTCTCAATCAGTACCCCGTTCCTGCCTTCTCTCCATACCCCCTGACTCCGCTATCCTGAAGAGCTCTATCTAGCTCTCTCTTGAATGCATTCAAAGAATTGGCCTCCACTGCCTTCTGAGGTTTTTCCTCATCTCCGTTCTAAATGGCCTACCCCTTATTCTTAAACTGTGGCCCCTTGTTCTGGACTCCCCCAACATTGGGAACATGTTTCCTGCCTCTAACGTGTCCAACCCCTTAATAATCTTATATGTTTCGATGATCCCCTCTCATCCTTCTAAATTCCAGTGTAATTCGTAGTCGCTCCAGCCTTTCAACATACGACAGTCCTGCCATTCTGGGAATTAAACTAGTAAACCTATGCTGCACCCCCTCAATAGCAAGAATATCCTTCCTCAAATTTGGAGACCAAAACTGCACACAGTACTCCAGGTGCGGTCTCACTAGGGCCCTGTACAACTGCAGAAGGACCTCTTTGCTCCTATACTCAACTCCTCTTGTTATGAAGGCCAACATTCCATTAGCTTTCTTCACTGCCTGCTGTACCTGCATGCTTGCTTTCAGTGACTGATGAACTAGGACACCCAGATCTTGTTGTACATCCCCTTTTCCTAACTTGACACCATTCAGATAATACTCTGCCTTCCTATTACCACCAAAGTGGATAACCTCACACTTATCCACATTAAACTGCATCTGCCATGCATCCGCCCACTCACACAACCTGTCCAAGTCACCCGTCTTTCCGCTGACTGATAGCACGCAACAAACGCTTCTTACTGTACCACGGGTCCACGTGACAATAAACTGAACTCAACTAAACTAAACTAAGCTAAACCTTATCTGACCAAAAAGACATACTTCATGCAGAGGGAGACTCTACGATATCTTCAAGTCACTCTTAATCGTCCCCCTTCAACGTTCCAATGGCGGCACAGTGGAACAGCAGTAGAGCTGCTGCTTTACAGTGACAAAGACTGACTATGGGTGCTGTCTGTATGGAGCTTGCACCTTCTCCCTGTGACTGCGTGGGTTTTCTCCAGCTGCTCCGGTTTCCTCCCACACTCCAAAGGCATACAGGTTTGCAAGGTAATTGGCTTTGTTAAGTTGCAAAATTGTCCTGAGTGTGCGTAGGTCGGTGCATGGGGTGATCGCTGGTCGGCATGGACTCTGTGAGCCGAAGGGCCTGTTGCCGTGCTGTTTCTCTCAAGTCTAAAGTCTACAACCCTGACCTCTAGTCATTGAGCCCTCCATGAACAGAAACAGACTCCCACTGTCCACTGTATCCAGTTCCATCACCACCTACTTCTATGGAAAGATGGCATCCAACTTTGGGGAAAATATTCGGAAACTCTCTTCCCAAATCTTTAAGGAACCCAAGTCCTAATCGCTGGGCATGGGATTTACTCTCATGGAGTCAAATACGTTTCCCGTTGTGCAACGGTAAAGTAAAATGCAGCCACAGCTGATCTCAATTTACGCCCAGTATCCAGGACATTGTGATTCGGAAAAATGTCACACCTTCTCCTAGTCTGGGCAAAGCTCATCCACTTTGGAGCTTGGCAGTCAGACCACGTCCTCGCTTGGAATGATGTTGTTAAGCTCTTCGCCGAGGATCCACGAAGGTGCCAGGCCGGCTTGTAAACAAAATGAGCGCTCGCATTTGGAGCTCTGGATGTGGAAAGACAACAGACAATAGGTGCAGGAGTAGGCCATTCGGCCCTTCGAGCCAGCACCACCATTCAATGTGATCATGGCTGATCATTCTCAATCAGTACCCTGTTCCTGCCTTCTCCCCATGCCCCCTGACTCCGCTATCCTTAAGAGCTCTACCCAGCTCTCTCTTGAATGCATTCAGAGAATTGGCCTCCACTGCCTTCTGAGGCAGTGAATTCCACAGATTCACAACTCTCTGACTGAAAAGGTTTTTCCTCATCTCTGTTCTAAATGGCCTACCCCTTATACTTAAACTGTGGCCCCTGGTTCTGGACTCCCCCAACATAGGGAACATGTTTCCTGCCTCTAAAGTTGAGGTTGATCCAGAGGCCTGTTCAATGTGGAGTGTGCAGTTATGGCAGAGAGATGCCAAGAGGCAGCTGGAGCATAACTTGGCTGGCAGCGAACAGGAAATAGAACAGGTTTTATCAAACTACAGTGTGTGAGGAGTCACACACATTGTTCACCACTTTTTTTAAACTGCCGTGAAGTGTTCGTCAAAATGAAAATAAAATCAACCCATTTATTCCGTAATAATGCACTTTTGTTTTAGAGATACAGCGCGGAAACAGGCCCTTCGGCCCACCGAGTCCGTGCCGCCCAGCGATCCCCGCACACTAACACTATCCTACACACACTAAGGACAATTTTATTTTTACATATTACCCAGTCAATTAACCTACATACCTGTACGTCTTTGGAGTGTGGGAGGAAACCGAAGATCTCGGAGAAAACCCACGCAGGTCACGGGGAGAACGTTCAAACTCCGTACAGACGGCGCCCGTAGTCAGGATCGAACCTGAGTTTCCGGCGCTGCATTCGCTGTAAGGCAGCAACTCTACCGCTGCGCCACCGTGCCGCCCACAGAGGCCAATTAACCTGCTAACCCGCAAGCCTTTGGGACGTGGGAGGGATCGGACGTTGCTTGGAGCGGCAAGGGGTGGTGGAGCAGTGGTGGAGGGCACCAGCAACCTTGCTTAGCCAGGCCGACTGTGCAACACCAGCAGGACATCAGGTCCTCCGGGGCAAGTTCAGAAAGAACTCAGCATTTATAACAACTTTGGAATTGAATCTTGAGAATTGGCGCCAAAATTCTATACACTTGTGCTTAGCTGTGATTGTGGTAATATTTTTACCGAACAGTTTGCAAAAAAAAAGGAATTTCATTGTACCTCAGCACATGCGGCAATAAAGTACCGTTGAGAGATGGAAACCGGAGCACCCGGAGGAAACCCACGCAGTCACCAGGACAATCGACACAAACTGCTGCAGTAACTCAACTCAACGGGTCAGGCAGCATCTCTGGAGAAAAGGGGGGGGGGGGGGTGATGTTTCAATAGACAATAGACAATAGACAATAGGTGCAGGAGGAGGCCATTCAGCCCTTCGAGCCAGCACCGCCATTCATTGCGATCATGGCTGATCACTCTCAATCAGTACCCCGTTCCTGCCTTCTCCCCATATCCCCTCACTCCGCTATCCTTAAGAGCTCTATCCAGCTCTCCCTTGAAAGCATCCAACGAACTGGCCTCCACTGCCTTCTGAGGCAGAGAATTCCACACCTTCACCACTCTCTGACTGTAAAAGTTCTTCCTCATCTCCGTTCTAAATGGCCTACCCCTTATTCTTAAACTGTGGCCCCTTGTTCTGGACTCCCCCAACATTGGGAACATGTTTCCTGCCTCTAATGTGTCCAATCCCCTAATTATCTTATATGTTTCAATAAGATCCCCCCTCATCCTTCCAAATTCCAGTGTATACAAGCCCAATCGCTCCAGCCTTTCAACATACGACAGTCCCGCCATTCCGGGAATTAACCTAGTGAACCTACGCTGCACGCCCTCCATAGCAAGAATAAGCTTCCTCAAATTTGGAGACTAAAACTGCACACAGTACTCCAGGTGCGGTCTCACCAGGGCCCGGTACAACTGTAGAAGGACCTCTTTGCTCCTATACTCAACTCCTCTTGTTATGAAGGCCAACATTCCATTGGCTTTCTTCACTGCCTGCTGTACCTGCATGCTTCCTTTCATTGACTGATGCACTAGGACACCCAGATCTCGTTGAACTCCCCCTCCTCCTAACTTGACACCATTCAGATAATAATCTGCCTTTCTATTCTTACTTCCAAAGTGAATAACCTCACACTTATCTACATTAAATGTTACATTAAATTATCTACATTACATTCGGGTCAGAGAACGGTCAGACGGAGGACGTGCAAACTCCACGCAGACAGCACCCGAGGTCAGGATCGAAGCCGGGTCCCTGGCGCTGTGAGGTAGCGGCCCTGCCAGCTGTGCCACTGTTCCGCCCATATTAACGAACGCGATGAAGTGCTGTGCCTTAATTAGAATGACAGAGTTAATATCCCTGGGGGTTTGATGCCAGTTACGGTGATGTCATGTGGCAGGATGGCAATTATAAGGTGACTTGTGACATAAGTGGTCACAGTGTGACAGCACGATGTGATGGCAAGCAGTGGCGAGCTCAGTGTGCGGGTGTAATCTGCCAAAATAGACACGGGCTTCCCTCGGCAATGTGACAGGGGGAATGAGCTCATCGTGGCCGCAAGAAGAACACAGACGACAACTTGTGACTGTTTGAATCGGCTATTTCAGCTTCAACTAAAGTTCAGTACCCTGACGTACAATTCAAGCAGTGTCTTTAGATCTTTGTATTGAGTTTGTCCTGAGTGATGGTGGGGTTAGTGCTGGAAAACTGAGCACTTCTACACTGACTCGCCAAGCCCTCTGTGCAGAGGCACCAGGCTTCCCCGCATTGACCCAGCCTGGATTTAGAGTTTAGTTCAGTTTAGAGATAACATATATAACATATAACAACTACAGCATGGAAACAGGCCTGTCCGGCCCTACCAGTCCACGCCTACCATTCTCCCTGACCTAGTCTCATCTACCTGCACTCAGACCATAACCCTCCAATCCCCTCCTATCCATATACCTATCCAATTTACTCTTAAATAATAAAATCGAGCCAGCCTCCACCACTTCCTCCGGAAGCCCATTCCATACAGCCACAACCCTCTGAGTAAAGAAGTTCCCCCTCATGTTACCCCTAAACCTTTGTCCCTCAATTCTGAAGCTATGTCCCCTTGTTGGAATCTTCCCCACTCTCAAAGGGAAAAGCCTACCCACGTCAACTCTGTCCGTCCCTCTCAAAATTTTAAAAACCTCTATCAAGTCCCCCCTCAACCTTCTACGCTCCAAAGAATAAAGGCCCAACCTGTTCAACCTCTCTCTGTAGCCTAAGTGCTGAAACCCAGGCAACATTCTAGTAAATCTCCTCTGTACCCTCTCCATTTTGTCAACATCCTTCCTATAATTTGGCGACCAGAACTGCACACCATACTCCAGATTCGGCCTCACCAATGCCCTGTACAATTTCAACATTACATCCCAACTTCTATACTCGATGCTCTGATTTATAAAGGCAAGCATACCAAACGCCTTCTTCACCACCCTATCCACATGAGATTCCACCTTCAGGGAACAATGCACCGTTATTCCCAGATCCCTCTGTTCCACTGCATTCCTCAATTCCCTACCATTTACCCTGTACGTCCTATTTTGATTTGTCCTACCAAAATGCAGCACCTCACACTTATCAGCATTAAACTCCATCTGCCATCTTTCAGCCCACCCTTCCAAAAGGCCCAAGTCTCTCTGTAGACTTTGAAAATCTACCTCACTATCAACTACTCCACCTATCTTAGTATCATCTGCATATTTACTAATCCAATTTGCCACACCATCATCCAGATCATTAATGTAAATGACAAACAACAGTGGACCCAACACAGATCCTTGGGGCACTCCACTAGACACTGGCCTCCAACCTGACATACAATTGTCAACCGTTACCCTCTGGTATCTCCCATTCAGCCATTGTTGAATCCATCTTGCAACCTCACTATTAATACCCAACGATTTAACCTTCTTAATCAACCTTCCATGTGGAACCTTGTCAAATGCCTTACTGAAGTCCATATAGACAACATCCACAGCCTTGCCCTTATCAATTTCCCTGGTAACCTCTTCAAAAAATTCAAGAAGATTAGTCAAACATGACCTTCCAGGCACAAATCCATGTTGACTGTTTCTAATCAGGCCTTGATTATCCAAATAATTATATATATTGTCCCTAAGTATCTTTTCCATTAATTTTCCCACCACAGACGTCAAACTAATAGGTCTATAATTGCTAGGTTTACTTTTAGAACCTTTTTTAAACAAAGGCACAACATGCGCAATGCGCCAATCTTCCGGCACCATCCCTGTTTCTAATGACGTTTGAAATATTTCCGTCATAAAGCAAAGGAACAGGCCCTTCGACCCACCAGGCCCGTGCCATCCCAGCAATCACCCCTTCACTAGTTCTATCCAACATGCTTTTTACAGAAGACAATTAACCTACAAACTTGAACGTCTTTGGAGAGTGGGAGGAAGTTGGAGCACCCGGGTTTGATCCTGACTACGGGTGCTGCCTGCACGGAGTTTGTACGTTCTCCCCGTGACCGCATGGGTTTTCTCCAGTTTCCTTCTCCACTCCAAAAACGTACAGGTTTGTAGGTTAATTGTCCCTAGTGTGTAGGATAGTGATAATGTTAGTGCACTGGGTGATCGATGGTCGGCAGAGGGCCTGTTTTATATGTATGTGACAAATAAATTGACTATTGACTATTGTTACCGTGATGCAAGTCTCTAAAGTCTAAAGTCTGAAAGACTCACTGACTTCCTCCAGCCTGTTATTTCTCACAGTACTGAAGTGTGGAGAACTCTGAAGCAAAATTTGCTCTTGGTTACCCAGCCAACAAACCTGGGTAGAGGTGAACTCACAATGATCAAAACCAAGCCAAGAGGTCTCCAGGCACGGCCTTGGTTGTGGACTGAGTGTAGCTCATCTTCCAGTTTGCACAGGCAAGGGAATTTAAGTCACGGCGTCTTTGCAATCTGCAGTCTGCTAAACCTGTAGTGTTATTATGTTAACATTATCATGTTACAAAAAAAATCCACCCCCAGGACAGTGTCTGTATTTAAAGCGTAACCTTCTCAAGGCGAGATGTAGAAAGAAGGAACTGGCAGATGCTGGCTCACACAAAAGTGATGGAGTAACTCAGTGAATCAGGCAGCGTCTCTGGAGAGCATTGGTCGTTTCAGGTCGGGGCCTTTCTTCAGACGGACTGTAAAGGCTGTGTGAGGCTATGTTTCTCCGGCTCACACCATCTAATGTCCACGAAGCCGTAGTGTGGGTAGAGAAGTCCACGACTTTTGCTCTGGTTCCTCCAGCTCTTAGGTTAACGGCATTCATTCAGTCCATGTGGTTATGACTCCGCATCTGGGACGCCGATCCTCGTTGGAGTGACCCGCGCCATCCTGGGGCACCTCCTGCAGAAGGCAGCACTCCACTTCCCATCAGGACACTTCCCCCGTATGTTGAGGGACCGCAGATGATGGCGGTGGAAGGTGGGGAGAAATGGGCAGCTAAGAACGGGCACAGAAGGCCAGACCCCGATTCCATCTCCGACTACCCTTGCTCCTCCCGTCCGTCATTGCCGGCTCCATCCTCTCCGCTCTCTGGCCTTTGCGGGACGAGCAGGGGCCGACTAGTCTCTAGGGAAGCATGGGGGGGATAGTGGCGATAGGACAATAGACAATAGGTGCAGGAGGAGGCCATTCGGCCCCTCGAGCCAGCACCACCATTCAATGTGATCATGGCTGATCATTCTCAATCAGTACCCCGTTCCTGCCTTCTCCCCATACCCCCTGACTCCGCTATCCTTAAGAGCTCTATCTAGCTCTCTCTTGAATGCATTCAGAGAATTGGCCTCCACTGCCTTCTGAGGCAGAGAATTCCACAGATTCACAACTCTGACTGAAAAAATTTTTCCTCACCTCAGTTCTAAATGGCCTACCCCTTATTCTTAAACTGTGGCCCCTTGTTCTGGACTCCCCCAACATTGGGAACATGTTTCCTGCCTCTAACGTGTCCAACCCCTTAATAATCTTATACGTTTCGATAAGATCTCCTCTCATCCTTCTAAATTCCAGTGTATACAAGCCTAGTCGCTCCAGTCTTTCAACATACATTAGTCCCACCATTCCGGGAATTAACCTAGTAAACCTACGCTGCAAGCCCTCAATAGCAATAATATCCTTCCCCAAATTTGGAGACCAAAACTGCACACAGTACTCCAGGTGCGGTCTCACTTGGGACCTGTACAACTGCAGAAGGACCTCTTTGCTCCTATTAATCTACACTGAGACTCTATGGGCCGAGTGGCCTACTCCACTGCTGGCCTACTTCTCCAGTATAATGCAACCCCCTTCCTCAGTCTACGACCATTTGCCACTGCAGTAGCTGTTAACGGCAGCAACTTTATCTCTGCGGCTCATTGCAATGCAATGAGTCCATTTCCTTCCAGTTTCCTTTATTTTTGCTGCATCAGCTTTTTATTTTTTCACTAACGTTGGAATCCAGGGTTAGAATGTAAGTGAAAGTCCTGCTTCCTTCAATTGAACCTCATAAGCCTCCCATCTGTTTCCCGCCGCGTTTATTTTTAATCCGGTTTCCGCAGCGTTATCTGGTGGTGAGAGGGCTGCACAGAGAGGGGGAAAGGCAGTTCTCACACGTCTTGCTCCTGCGGGCTTGCAGGCTGCTGCAGTCCGTGCAGTCAGTGACACACGCCTGCCCCTCCCCACCCTGTATCGCGGCTAGCAGAGGTAGCAGCCAACTCAGCGAGAGATCTGCACGGAGGTTGGGGTATGAATGGATGTTGAAGCAGGGGGATGAATGGTCATTTATCAAGATCAACATCCCCCAGGATCAATATTCATTCATGTGACCCAATGGTCATTCATTAGAGTCAATATTCTTTCATTAAGGTCAATGTCCTTTCATTGGGGGTCAGTGTCCACTCATTAGAGTCAATGTCCATCCTTTTGAGTCAATCTCCATTTAATAGAAACATAGAAACATAGAAAATAGGTGCAGGAGTAGGCCATTTGGCCCTTCGAGCCTGCACCGCCATTCAATATGATCATGGCTGATCATCCAACTCAGTATCCCATACCTGCCTTCTCTCCATACCCCCTGATCCCTTTAGCCACAAGGGCCACATCTAACTCCTTCTTAAATATAGCCAATGAACTGGCCTCAACTACCTTCTGTGGCAGAGAATTCCACAGATTCACCACTCTCTGTGTGAAAAAAAACTTTCTCATCTCGGTCCTAAAAGACTTCCCCCTTATCCTTAAACTGTGACCCCTTGTTCTGGCCTTCCCCAACATCGGGAACAATCTTCCTGCATCTAGCCTGTCCAACCCCTTAAGAATTTTGTAAGTTTCTATAAGATCCCCCCTCAATCTTCTAAATTCCAGGATTTTAGGATGAATATTAGGATGAATGTCCATCCATTAGAGTCAATGTCCATTCATTTCAGATGGGAATTTACTTTGGTGGATGAGGAGTCGCCCAGACCGGGCAAGGATGGCATATCATCCCCTGAAAGTCATTTAATGATGAAGGAGACTGCCATTTTAGATTTAGATTTAAAGATACAGCGCGGAAACAGGCCCTTCGGCCCACCGAGTCCGCGCCGCCCAGCGATCCCCGCACATTAACACGATCCCACACACACTAGGGACAATTTTTACATTTACCCAGTCAATTAACCTACATACCTGTACGTCTTTGGAGTGTGGGAGGAAACCGAAGATCTCGGAGAAAACCCACGCAGGTCACGGGGAGAACGTACAAACTCCGTACAGACGGCGCCCGTAGTCAGGATCGAACCTGAGTCTCCGGCTCTGCATTCGCTGTAAGTCAGCAACTCTACCGCTGCACCACTGTGCCGCACATTTGATTGACTTCAAATAATTAAATAGAAATGCTTTTGGAAGAATTAAGTTTGAGGAAATTGATTCTCTGCCTTTGATTGCCGACCTTTCGATAGTGAGCGTGCCTCTGGGTACTGATTGGATTCACAAGGAATTGGAAAGCTCCCTGCAAACTCAGGCTGTGCTAATAAATGGGGCTCAGTATTTGTTTATTCATTCCTGGAATTATAAGATGAATCTATTCCTCTAACAGCTTTGTTGAGTCCCCCTTCAGGCTACAGGTGTAACTTGCTACCTGGTACAGTAGCCTATAATTCAATTTGAATGGAGTCGTTGACCTAACCATCCAAACACTTGCTTCCATTATACCCCTCTGACTTAGGGCAACCTCGCAGATGAATTAGTCAAGAGCACTTTCATACATCTGGAAATTCTTACTTTCTGCAAATATGTGTATTCATCTGTCCTAAAAGCCCTGAGGATAACCGGAGAACTTATTGAGTGAGGTATCAGGGCAGATCCAGCATAGGCCTGCAGAGATGAGTAACGGTGAACAAAGGCTCAAACGAAACACATGTGGTACAAGGAAATGGGAAGTGCTTCCACTTAAGTTTTAAACATGAGGGCTGCACAGTGAGTAGCTGTAGAATTGCTGCCTCGCAGCGCCAGGGACCTGGGTTCAATCCTGACTACAGGTGCCATCTGTACGGAGTTTGAACGTTCTTCCCGTGACCGCGTGGGTTTTCTCCGGGTGCCTCGGTTTCCTCGCACATTCCAAAGACGTGCAGGTTTGTAGGTTAATTGGCTACGGTAAGTTGTGAAATTGTCCCTAGTGTGTCGGATAGTGTTAGTGTATCGCTATCATCAGTGTTCGTGATTGCTGGTCGGCATGGACTCGGTTGGCCGAAGGGCCTGTTTCCTCGCTGTATTCCCAAATTAAGATCTCTACAGTAAAGTAAAGGTTAGATGAGACTAGACCAAGTGGACCCATTGGGCCCAAACCTCTCCTGCATTGGTGCAGCACCCTCCCCCCCCCCCCCTCCCCTCATCCCCCTCCCCCCTCCTCCCTCCTCCCCCCTCCCCCCTCCCCCCTCCTCCCTCCACCCCGCCTCCCCCCTCCCTCCCCCTCCCCCTCCCCTCCCCCTTTCCCCTCCCCCCCATTCCAACCCCCATTATCCTCCCTCCTTCCCCCATCCCCCTCTCCCTCCACCCCCTCCCTCCCTAGGAGATAGATTTAAACTTTAAAATGTGAATAACTTTTAAAATATTACACAGATTTCAATGAAACTTCTTCCATTAGCACCAAAGGGACGACGGTGAGTAAGGTGCGCCTAACATTGTCGCGCTATCGTGTACCGTTTTGGCTGCAGTTCAGGAACAAACAAACAAACAAACAAACGAGAGTTTTAGTGCATAGAGTAGTTGATTGTCATATACGCCAAGCTGCAATAAATCTCTCGTTCACATGAAGCTCGCAGTGCGAACACTACACAGAGAGTAATGATCAATAAAACAATAGATACAATGACCACTGCAAAGCAGCAGAATGGTGCTAGATTGTGGTGCAAATAATATCAAAGTACAGTGAGGTAGTGTTAAGAACAAGAGTATTTTAAAACATCATTGGGAAGGCAGTGTGAAAGAGGTGATTGGTTCTGGAGTCTGATGGCAGTGGGGAAGAGGCTAATCTTAAGTCTGGACATCTGGCATTCAAGCTCCTATATCAACTCCCAGAAGATAGAAGAGAGAAAAGGAAATGAATGAATGAATGAATTAATTGATTGATCGATTGATTGATTGATTGATTGATAATCAATTAATTAATAAATTAATTAATCAATTAATTGGTCAGTCTATTAATTAATTAATTAATTAGTTAATTGATTGATTAATAAGTTTATTGGCCAAGCATGTGCGTATAAACAAGGGATGTGCCTTGGTGCTCCGCTCACAAATGACAACACAAACATACAGTTATCAATTAAGAATAAAGCATAAACACATCAAAACAATAAGGATACAACATTACGGTCTAAACATGCGGGTGAAAATAAACTAGAGCAAAAAAGAGACTACAGACTTTGGTTGTTGAGTAGAACTACTACTCGTGGGAAAAAAAGCTGTTTTAACTGTCCGGAGTCGCCTTCCAGAGGGAAGTGCTTCAAAGATTTTGTTGCCAGGGTGAGAGGGGTCAGATATGATCTTGCCCGCTCACTTCCTGGCCCTTGCAGTGTACAGTTCGTCAATGGGGGGCAGGTTGCAGCCAACAACCTTCTCAGCTGTGCGAACGATCCGTTGCAGCCTCCGGATGTCGTGCTTGGTGGCTGAGCCAAACCAGACCATGATGGAGAAGGTGAGGACGGACTCAATGATAGCAGTATAGAATTGGACCATCATTGCCTGTGGCAGATTGTGTTTCCTCAGTTGCCGCAGGAAGTACATCCTCTGTTGGGCCTTTTTGACTATGGAGTCGATGGTGGCCCCCCATTTAAGGTCCCTGGAGATGATGGTTCCAAGGAACTTAAATGACTTCACAGATGTGACTATGGTGTTGTTGATGGTGAGTGGGGGGGAAGGAGAGGGGGAGCTCTTCGAAAGTCTACAATTAGTTCCACTGTCATGAGAGCATTGAGCTCCCGGTTGTTGCGATGGCACCAGGACGCCAGCTGTATCACTTCCCGTCTGTAGGCAGATTCCTCCCCATCCTGGATCAGTCCAATCAGGGTTGTGTCATCTGCAAACCTGAGGAGCTTGACAGAGGAGTCTGTGGAAGTGCAGTCGTTGGTGTAGAGAGAGTAAAGGAGAGGGGAGAGTAAGCAGTCTTGCGGTGCTCCTATGCTGAGGGTCTGTGGGTCCGAGATGTGCTTTCCCAGCCTCACATGCTGCTTCCTGTCTGTCAAGAAGTTGGTGATCCACTGACAGAGGGGTTCAGGCACAGTCAACTGGGAGAGTTTGGAGTGTAGTAGCTCTGGCACAATGGTGTTGAATGCAGAGCTAAAGTCCACAAACAGAATGTTTGATGGACTTTAGCTAGAAGAGAGATCTTCAGTTAGAAGAGAGAAAAAGGAATGGCCAGGATGGCAGGCATCTTTGACGATACTTCCAACCTTCCTAATGCATCTCTCCCCACCACTGGCCATATCTTCCCATCCCCTCCCCTCTCTGCGTTCCGCAGAGACCGTTCCCTCCGTAACTCCCTGGTCCACTCGTCCCTTCCTACCCAAACCACCCCAACCCCGGGCACTTTCCCCTGCAACCGCACGAGATGCAACACCTGTCCCTTTACCTCCCCCCTCAACTCCATCCAAGGACCCAAACAGTCTTTCCAGGTGAGACAAAGGTTCACCTGCACCTCCTCCAACCTCATCTATTGCATCCGCTGCTCTAGATGCCAACTTATTTACATCGGCGAAATCAAGCGCAGGCTCGGCGATCGCTTCGCTGAACACCTGTGCTCGGTCCGCATTGACCAAACTGATCTCCCGGTGGCCGAGCACTTCAACTCCCCCTCCCATTCCCAGTCTGACCTTTCTGTCATGGGCCTCCTCCAGTGCCATAGTGAGGCCCACCGGAAATTGGAGGAACAGCACCTCATATTTCGCCTGGGCAGCTTGCAGCCCAGTGGTATGAACATTGACTTCTCCAACTTTAGATAGTTCCTCTGTCCTTCTCTTCCCCTCCTCCTTCCCAGATCTCCCTCTATCTTCCTGTCTCCACCTATATCCTTCCTTTGTCCCGCCCCCCCTGACATCAGTCTGAAGAAGGGTCTCGACCCCAAACCTCACCCATTCCTTCTCTCCCAAGATGCTGCCTGACCTGCTGAGTTACTCCAGCATTTTGTGAATAAATACCTTCGATTTGTACCAGCATCTGCAGTTATTTTCTTATATTAAGCAGACTGAGATGATTTCCATCAGAATACTTTCTTTATAGCGCATCTGAGGACGTTGGAGAGAATCCTCAGCGTCAAGCTGAATCTTCCCAGATGCTAGGAAAGTAAATACATTGACGCGTTTTCTCAGTCACTTCATCAATGTGAAGGAACCAGGTTAGGTTGCTGGTGATTTGGATGCCTGGGAATTGAGAACGCTGACTAACACAGCAGCAGCTCAGTCGATGAGGATATGGTTGTGTTCACCTCTTCGCTTCCTTTGGTTAACAAATCTGGGATGTTATGGTGCAATGTACCAGAGATGGTACGCCACCCACAAAGGGTGATGGGTGTATGAAACAAGCTGCCAGATGAGGTGGTTGAGGCAGGGACTATCCCAATGTTTAAGAAACAGTTAAACAGGTACATGGATAGGACAGGTTTGGCGGTATATGGGCCAAACACGGGCAGGTGAGACTAGTGTAGCTGGGACATGTTGGACGGTGTGGGCAAGTTAAACCAAAGGGACTGTTTCCACGCTGAATGACTTGCTATGATGCTATATCTCTCTGCCTCTATGAGATCCTATTGTCTATTGTCTATTGTCTATCGGGGAGGCCACATTTAGAGTATTGCATTCAGTTTCGGGCACCCTGCAATCGTAAAGACGTTGTTAAGCTGGAACGAGTGCAGAGGTGATTTACGAGGATATTGCCAGGTGTTCGAGGCCTGAGCTGTAGAGAGAGGTTGGGCAGGCTAGGGCTGTATTCCTTGGAGTTCAAGGGGATGAGAGGTGTTCTTATCGAGGTGTACAAGATCAAGAGGGGTATAGTTAGAATAGACGGACAGAGTCGGGGAATCAAGAATCAGAGGGCATAGGTTTAAGGTGAGAGGAGAAAGATTTAACAGGAACCTAGGCGGCAACTTTTTCACACAGTGTGGTGGCTATATGGAACGAGCTGCCAGAGGAGGTAGTCGAGGCAGGTACTTTAACAATATTTAAAAGACATTTGGTCAAGAACATAGATGGGAAAGGTTTAGAGGGACATGGGCCAAACATGGGCAGGTGGGACTAGTGTAGATGGGGCACCTTAGTTGACATGGGCTGGTTGGGCTGGAGAGCTTGTTTCCATGCTGTATGTCTATGACTCTATGACTCTATGACTCTATAACCAAATCTTTGTTGAGGGCTAGGCAAGGCAAATAACTTAGCCCATGCTGATGATATTGTTCAGACACGTTGATTGTAGGTTCTCAGTCTCTCTTCCTGTGCTTTTCATAACTTGTAGTTCCTCCTGCCAATAACGATACTATCGGCAAACTTCAACATCGACTTGTCATTGTACTTGGCGATTTGAGAATTAATCAGGTACCTTTAAGTCACTGTGCTCGAAGATTATTCTCTTTAATGCTGGCAGATTAGAAAAATGACAAAAACCTACTGGATAAGGATAAGGGGGAAGTCTTTTAGGACCGAGATGAGAAAGTTTTTTTTCACACAGAGTGGTGAATCTGTGGAATTCTCTGCCACAGAAGGTAGTTGAGGCCAGTTCATTGGCTATATTTAAGAGGGAGTTAGATGTGGCCCTTGTGGCTAAAGGGATCAGGGGGTATGGAGAGAAGGCAGGTACGGGATACTGAGTTGGATGATCAGCCATGATCATATTGAATGGCGGTGCATACTGGCTCGAAGGGCCGAATGGCCTACTCCTGCACCTATTTTCTATGTTTCTATGTTTCTAACTTCTCTTCTATTCTTAAATAGATATAAATGTTGTCACTGTATCTCGTCTGCCACAATAATAAACCAGTACCAATATTTTCCAAGATTTACCCTGCCCTTAGATGTGGAAAAGTCCCGAATATAACCCATGTCTTGCATTTTGTTCTTCACAACCAGTGAGAGAGTAAAAGAAGGCTGCACAGAGTCAGAGAGTCATAAATTGATACAGTGTGGAAACAGGCCCTTCGGCCCAACTCGCCCACTCTGGCCAACAATGTCCCAGCTACCCTAGTCCCACTTGCCTGCGCTTGGTCCATAACCCTCCAAACCTGTCCTATCCATAGCCTGACCTGCTGAGTTACTCCAGCATTTTGTGAATAAATCGATTTGTACCAGCATCTGCAGTTATTTTCTTATACTTCTTGTCCTATCCATGTACCTGTCCAACTGTTTCTTAAACGATTGGATAGTCCCAGCCTCAACTATCTCCTCTGGCAGCTTGTTCCATACACCCACCACCCTCTGTGTGAACAAAATTACCCCTCGGATTCCTATTAAATGTTTTCCCCTTCACCTTGAACCTATGTCCTCTACTGTGGATAAAAGACTCTGTGCATCTACCCGATCTATTCCTCTCAAGATTTTGTACACCTCTATGGTTCGAAGGGTCTGTTCTTGTGCTGTACTGTTCTGTGTTCTATGTTAAGGACATCAACTCCGATAGAACCAGAACGAGCCACTTTCCCCAGCAATCATTTAGGCTCAGCCCTTCCTTTAATTCCCTTGTTTTTATATAGCGGAGCCTGCTGTGCATGTCCCACAACCTTACATTAACAGCGCAATGCACGGACAGAGGAGGGTCATTTGATTTTAACTGCCTCTTAACTATCACATTAGTCATTCACATTTACCCTTTCACAAACGTAGAACAGCACAGCACAGGAAGAGGGAACGTGCAGGCAGAGGAGATTAGTTTACTTTGGCGTGGTGTCTGGCATGGACATTGTGGGCCAGACACCATGCCAAAGTAAACGAATCTCCTCTGCCTGCATGTGATCCATATCCCTCCATTCCATGCATATCCATGTACGCATCTAAAAGCCTCTTGAACCGTACCTCCCTTCACCACCTCCTCTTTCTTCTGCCCACTCCTCCGTCCACCTTCTTTAACACCTACACTTACTTGTTTCCCTCTGTCTCAGTTCAGATAAAGAGGTCCCAGACCTGAGGCAATAAAACGCTTCTCTCTCCGCAGATGCTGGCTGACCTGCTGAGTGTTTCCAACGTTTTCTGTTTTTATTTCAGATTTCCAGTAGCTGCCGCCTTTTGGGATTTTCAATCCCATTACTCCTGATTCATGGACGATGCCATATTTAAATGTTTTGAGATTGCTGCTCAAAGACATGGTGACCTTTATGTGCATTTCTGGTCACCACATTATAGAAAGGATATGGAGGCTTTGGAGCAAATGCAGAAGTAGCTTGCCAGGATGTCACCTGGATTAACTATCAGGGGAGGTTGAACAAAACTGAATTGTTTTCATCAGTTCATAAATTCATAAATTAGAGGAGCAGAGTTAAGCCATTCGGCCCATCAGAGAGTTGTAAATCTGTGGAATTCTCTGCCTCAGAAGACAGTGGAGGCCAATTCTCTGAATGCATTCAAGAGAGAGCTAGATAGAGCTCTTAAGGATAGTGGTGTCAGGGGGTATGGGGAGAAGGCAGGAACGGGGTACTGATTGAGAATGATCAGCCATGATCACATTGAATGGTGGTGCTGGCTCGAAGGGCCAAATGGCCTCCTCCTGCACCTATTGTCTACTGTCTATAAGTCTACTCTGCCATTCAATCATGGCTGATCTATCTTCCCCTCTGAACCTCATCCTCCTGCCTTCTCCCCTAACCCCTAATCCCTAATCCCTAATCTCCAGAGATGCTGCCTGTTCTGTTGTTTATTCTATTTCTAAGCTTCTTTAACCTTCACCCATTGTGAAAACTTTCCACTTTTTCAAGTTTTCAATATAACTTTCTGAAGAATAGCCCCGACCCGAAACATCGTCTGTCTATTTCCCTCCAAAGATGCCGCCTGACCCGCTGAGTTCCTCCAGCACTTCAGGATTTTAACATCTGTAATCTCTGCTTTCAATGAAATATTCTGCATAATGCTCTCACTGGGTGATTAGTTTGTGTCTGCTACTTCTGATCCACATTGTGCATTCTGTTGGTTTACCCTCATCATTGAGATTAGAGCCATTAGTTTTAAAGACTAGAAGCTCTTCAACCTAAAAAAATAACAACATTTGCCTTGCAGATGGACACAAAAAGCTGGAGGAACTCAACGGATCAGAAAGCATCTCTGGCGACAAGGATAAGTGGGAAGTCTTTTAGGACCGAGATGAGAAAACATTTCTTCACACAGAGAGTGGTGAGTCTGTGGAATTCTCTGCCACAGAAGGTAGTTGAGGCCAGTTCATTGGCTATATTTAAGAGGGAGTTAGATGTGGCCCTTGTGGCTAAAAGGATCAGGGGGTATGGAGAGAAGGCAGGTACAGGTTACTGAGCTGGATGATCAGCCATGATCATATTGAATGGCGGTGCGTACAGGCTCGAAGGGCCGAATGGCCTACTCCTGCACCTATTTTCTATGTTTCTATGTTTTCTATGTAAGTGACATTTCGGGTCGAGACCCTTCTTCAGACTGAGAGTCAGGGGAAAGGGAAACGAGAGAAATAGACGGTGACACAGAGAGATATAGAACAAATGAATGAAAGATATGCAAAAAAAGTAATGATGATAAAGGGAACAGGCCATTGTTTGCTGTGTGCTAGGTGAAAACGAGTTTCAGACAATGAGACTCAACAAGACGACTTTGAAGCTAGGATGACTTGGAGTGGGGGAGGGATGGAGAGAGGGGGATGCAAGGGTTACTTGAAGTTTGAGAAATCATAACTCCTACCGCTGGATTGTAAGATGCCCAAGCTTGATATCAACCTTGTAGATATCTGTCATGCCACCTACCAATCTGAGTAATTTAATTTGAACATAGCAACTCTTTCCTATTTTTTTTACCTCATTAAACCTCTGACTAGGAGGATATCGCTGTTCCTGTTTCTTAGACCACAGACTGAGAAGTAACAGTTAATTTGCAGCCATTTATTTTCTGCGCTTGTAACGATGCTGATACTTGCATGCAGGAGGGGTCCTTTGGCAAAATCAAAGTTCCATAAAATATTTCACATATTTAAATATTGCATATTTAAAGGGGCAGGACAGTGGCACAACTAGTAGAGCCGCTGCCTCACGGCTCCAGGGACCCGCATTCAATCCTGACCTCAGGTGCTGTCTGCGTGGAGTTTGCACGTCCTTCCTTTTAACCGCGTGGGTTTCCTCTGGGTGCTCCGGTTTCCTCCCACACCCCAAAGTCATGCGGGTTTGTAGTTTCATTGGCCGCCATTAAAATGCCCCCAAGTGTGTCGGGAGTGGATGCGAACATGGGAGAATAGAGAACGGGTGTGAACGGGTGGTCGATGGTGAATCTGGTGAATGAAGCAGGGTCTTCTAAAGTGAATCAGTCTCATTGAGAGACAGGACACTTCGGAAGGCCACGACAAAAGAGAAAGGCAGTGGGATTGACATGACTGCCTTACTGGGTACGGGTCTATGGACTATGCACATGAACAGGCCCTTCAGTCCGCAATGCCTGGGCCAAACCCGATGCCTAGTTGTGGGAATCGCCCGAAACATCACCCCTTCCTTCTCTCCTGGGATGCTGCCTGTCCCACTGAGTTACTCCAGCACTCTATTTATAGAAACATAGAAACATAGAAAATAGGTGCAGGAGTAGGCCATTCGGCCCTTCGAGCCTGCACCACCATTCAAAATGATCATGGCCGATCATCCAACTCAGTATCCCGTACCTGCCTTCTCTCCATACCCCCTGATCCCTTTAGCCACAAGGGCCACATCTAACTCCCTCTTAAATATAGCCAATGAACTGGCCTCAACTACCTTCTGTGGCAGAGAATTCCACAGATTCACCACTCTCTGTGTGAAAAAAAACTTTCTCATCTCAGTCCTAAAAGACTTCCCCCTTATCCTTAAACTGTGACCCCTTGTTCTGGACTTCCCCAACATCGGGAACAATTTTCCTGCATCTAGCCTGTCCAACCCCTCAAGAATTTTGTAAGTTTCTATAAGATCCCCCCTCAATCTTCTAAATTCCAGCGAGTACAAGCCGAGTCTATCCATGACACCAAGTTAATCTCCTCTGCCTGCATGCGATCGACATCCCTGCATTCCCCGCATATCCATGTGTCTCTTAAACACCGTTACCATATCTGCCTCCACCAACCGCCAAGGCGGCACGTTCCAAGCACCCTCTATGTGAAAAACTTGCCCTGCGCGTCCCGTTTAAACGTTCCCCCTCTGACCTTAATACTTGTATTTGACTTGAGTGGCCTCCAAACTGGTATTCTAAGCTAGTCCCATGTGCCTGCATTTGCCCCCCCCCCCCCCCCCCAACTCTCTCAACCGTTCCTATCCATATGTCTATCCAAATGTCTCTTGAAAGTTGGAATTGCATCAACAGCTAAACCTTCTTCCGGCAGCTCATTCAACACGTGGACCAACCTCTGAGTGAAGAAGTTGTCTCAGAGGTCCCACTGAAATCTCTTTCCCTCCAACCCTTAAGCCCTCTAGTGCTAGAATCTTCTAGCGTGGGGATAAACACCAAGCGTGTCCACTTTATCCATGCACAGAAGTTGCTGGACACTAATCAGCTGGACCTGAATGTTCAGCGGGTCTTACTGCATAAAGGTAGGGGCCGCTTCATCATCAGAAGAGCTCAAACTAAATGCCATGCAAGCACTGCCTGGGGGTCCAGCTATCTTCAATGGCCTTGTCGATGAGCTTCCCTCTATCGGAAGGTTGGAAGTGGGCAGGTAAGAATGGTACAAAATGTGGACCTGCTTCTAAACACTTGGTCATCCATGGAGCCAGAAAACCATGTTCAATGATACATAATATAAAGACAGTTGGACAGTGTGCTAATGTGGATACGAGGAACTGTGGACAGATACAAAATGCTGGAGTCACTCAGAGGTTCAGGCAGCATCTCTGGAGAGAAAGAGTAGGAGATGCTTCGGGCGTGAAGTAGGGTCCCGACCTGATACGTCACCTATTCCTTTTCTCCAGAGATACTTCCCGACCTGCTGAGCTACTCGATGACGATCCAAGGAACTGCAGGTGGTGGTTTCCAAAAAAGAGACACTAAGCGCTGGAGTAACTCAGCGGGTAGGGCAGCATCTCTGGAGAACATGGACGGGTGACGTTTCAGAAGGTGTCCCGACACGAAACATCACCTAAAAACGTTCTCCAGAGATGTTGCTTGATCTGCTGAGTTACTCCAGCACTTTGTGTCTTTTTTGTTTGTCAGTGTGCTATTGCTCAGCAAGAGCCAGTGAGAAGGGTTGACAGTGTACTTGTCTGTAACGTAAAGCTCATTAACAAGCGTACATGCCCACTCTCTCAAGTGGTAGAACAGAGTGTCCTGACCTTACTGTCCTCTGCTGAATGTCACAGGGAATACGCATGGAGAAATGGAGTCAAGCGTGAGGGTTTCTACCCACCCAATCTCGGGAACACCGAACAATGGGAGCTCTGTGGAGGATTCACAGTGCTGCCAGTTAGACTGTAAGTAATCTCCAGTGTTTGAAATCGCAGGGGCCCACAAAGGGCAGGCAAGACATTAGCCAGCAAGAATCACTGAAATCAAAACTGGTAAAGTGGGCCAAGAGACTCCGAATGAAAACGAATGTGTGTCCTTAAAGGCATCTTGCCTTTGGCATTGGAGCCCTAACCCTCTCCCGAAGTAAACTCTCCCCACTCGATTTCTGAATGTCCACCCTTTCCCTCTCAACCCTCCCTCCCCACCCTCTCGCTCCCCACCCTCTCCCTCCCACCCTCTCCCTCCCCACCCTCTCCCTCCCCACCCTCTCCCTCCCACCCTCTCCCTCCCACCCTCTCCCACCCCACCCTCTCCCCACCCTCTCCCACCCACCCTCTCCTCTCACCCTGCCCACCCTCTCCCTCCCCACCCTCTCCCTCCCCACCCTCTCCCTCCCCACCCTCTCCCTCCCCACCCTCTCCCTCCCCACCCTCTCCCACCCCACCCTCTCCCCACACTCTCCTCTCACCCTGCCCACCCTCTCCCTCCCCACCCTCTCCCTCCCACCCTCTCCCTCCCACCCTCTCCCTCCCAACCCTCTCCCTCCCCACCCTCTCCCTCCCACCCTCTCCCCACCCTCTCCCACCCACCCTCTCCTCTCACCCTGCCCACCCTCTCCCTCCCCACCCTCTCCCTCCCCACCCTCTCCCTCCCAACCCTCTCCTACCCCACCCTCTCCCTCCCCACCCTCTCCCACCCCACCCTCTCCCCACACTCTCCTCTCACCCTGCCCACCCTCTCCCTCCCCACCCTCTCCCTCCCCACCCTCTCCCTCCCCACCCTCTCCCTCCCACCCTCTCCCTCCCACCCTCTCCCTCCCAACCCTCTCCCTCCCCACCCTCTCCCTCCCCACCCTCTCCCTCCCACCCTCTCCCACCCCACCCTCTCCCCACCCTCTCCCACCCACCCTCTCCTCTCACCCTGCCCACCCTCTCCCTCCCCACCCTCTCCCTCCCCACCCTCTCCCTCCCCACCCTCTCCTACCCCACCCTCTCCCTCCCCACCCTCTCCCACCCCACCCTCTCCCCACACTCTCCTCTCACCCTGCCCACCCTCTCCCTCCCCACCCTCTCCCTCCCCACCCTCTCCCTCCCCACCCTCTCCCTCCCCACCCTCTCCCACCCACCCTCTCCTCTCACCCTGCCCACCCTCTTCCACCCCACCCTCTTCCACCCCACCCTCTTCCACCCCACCTTCTCCCTCCCCACCCTCTCCCTCCCCACCCTCTCCCTCCCCACCCTCTCCCTCCCCACCCTCTCCCACCCCACCCTCTCCCCACCCTCTCCCACCCACCCTCTCCTCTCACCCTGCCCACCCTCTTCCACCCCACCCTCTCCCTCCCCACCCTCTCCCTCCCCACCCTCTCCCTCCCCACCCTCTCCCTCCCACCCTCTCCATCCCCACCCTCTCCCTCCCACCCTCTCCATCCCACCCTCTCCCTCCCACCCTCTCCCTCCCAACCCTCTCCCTCCCCACCCTCTCCCTCCCACCCTCCCACCCCACCCTCTCCCCACCCTCTCCCACCCACCCTCTCCTCTCACCCTGCCCACCCTCTCCCTCCCCACCCTCTCCCTCCCCACCCTCTCCCTCCCCACCCTCTCCTACCCCACCCTCTCCCTCCCCACCCTCTCCCACCCCACCCTCTCCCCACACTCTCCTCTCACCCTGCCCACCCTCTCCCTCCCCACCCTCTCCCTCCCCACCCTCTCCCTCCCCACCCTCTCCCTCCCCACCCTCTCCCACCCACCCTCTCCTCTCACCCTGCCCACCCTCTTCCACCCCACCCTCTTCCACCCCACCCTCTTCCACCCCACCTTCTCCCTCCCCACCCTCTCCCTCCCCACCCTCTCCCTCCCCACCCTCTCCCTCCTCACCCTCTCCCACCCCACCCTCTCCCCACCCTCTCCCACCCACCCTCTCCTCTCACCCTGCCCACCCTCTTCCACCCCACCCTCTTCCACCCCACCTTCTCCCTCCCAACCCTCTCCCTCCCCACCCTCTCCCTCCCCATCCTCTCCCTCCCCACCCTCTCCTACCCCACCCTCTCCCTCCCCACCCTCTCCCACCCCACCCTCTCCCCACCCTCTCCTCTCACCCTGCCCACCCTCTCCCTCCCCACCCTCTCCCTCCTCACCCTCTCCCTCCCCACCCTCTCCCACCCACCCTCTCCTCTCACCCTGCCCACCCTCTTCCACCCCACCCTCTTCCACCCCACCCTCTTCCACCCCACCTTCTCCCTCCCCACCCTCTCCCTCCCCACCCTCTCCCTCCCCACCCTCTCCCTCCCCACCCTCTCCCACCCCACCTTCTCCCCACCCTCTCCCACCCACCCTCTCCTCTCACCCTGCCCACCCTCTTCCACCCCACCCTCTTCCACCCCACCTTCTCCCTCCCAACCCTCTCCCTCCCCACCCTCTCCCTCCCCATCCTCTCCCTCCCCACCCTCTCCCTCCCCACCCTCTCCCTCCCCACCCTCTCCCACCCCACCCTCTCCCACTCTCTCCCACCCTCTCCCACCCCACTCTCCCACCCCACCCTCTCCCTACCATCAATATCAAGATGTGCATTGACACGTGGACTCTGCGAGCATTCCAAGCATGCTTGCACGGTATTAGTGAGGCCAGACATGACTGCAGACCTTTGACAAAGGTATTCAGCGGGCTGACAATTTTTTATAACGTTCTCCGGTATCTTTGCAAAGTCCTGCAAGCTTTATCAAAAGTCAACACCTGACAGAGTGCACGCCCCCTGGGGATTTCCCCCAACTCTCACCGCCCATGGTAACACCAGCCGCGGCCCCTTTAAAGGCTGCAATGTGTTTCTAAAGTCCCAGTAGAAAAAAAGTCAATAGAGTTCACACCAACCACTGACAATAGACAATAGTCTATTCGGCCCTTCGAGCCAGCATCACCATTCAATGTGATCATGGCTGATCATTCTCAATCAGTAACCCGTTCCTGCCTTCTCCCCATACCCCCCGACTCCGCTATCCTTAAGAGCTCTATCTAGCTCTCTCTTGACCACGCAGTTCACACGAGTTCTACATAATCCCACTTTCACATCCGCTCCCTGCACACTGGGGGCAACTTAGAGGCAGCAGGCAGCCCCCTTCGCCAAGGAAATGCAGACTGTTCGACGGACGTTTTTGTAACTTTGTTGGCGCCAGATACATGGCAGCTCTTTGTATACTGCCATGGTGAGGTCTGGGTTGGGTTGCACCTGGTCCTGGCCAAGCTGGCCATCCGCGACTCACGGCGCCAGGCGGATGAGGGCTCTGCCCGAGCCAGCTGCCTGCCCCTTTTCCGGGGTTACATCCGTGCCCGGGTGGTGTTGGAGAGGGACTACGCGCTGTCCACGGGCACCCTGGGGGATTTCCGGGACCGCTGGGCACCGCGGGGGGATTGGATGTATCCTGGATGGGGATTGTAATATAGTTGTAATAATAGTTTCATTTGGTATATTTGCTTGTATAGTATTCTGGGGCTGGGTTCTGTTTTGTTTTATTGCATTGTAAATATTGTTTTTAAATAATTGAATACATTTTTTGATTTAAAAATAAAGGTGAGGTCTGCTGTACGGTTTTACTGGATTGTTCCACTGTGCCGCGTGTGACAAAGTATCGTGGAGTTATTGGATTTTTGAACTGCATCATTGAGCCATTGACTGGGTCGGACACCAACCCATGGCACAACTGACCAGACTGACCTCCTCCTGACCCTTGCTGTGGACAAGAGCAAGTATGGAGTCATCCACCATTCACAGCTCTCTTGCAGGCCTTAAGGAAGAGCATGGTTCATCCCAAGGTAATGGTACCAGCGACCCAGGCAGAGTCAGGAGCAGAAGCCGAGTTTTGCTTCTGGGTGGGAATGAACTGCAGACGCTGGTTTACACCGGAGATAGACACAAAATGCTGGAGTCACTGAGGGGACAGGCTCTTTGCTGACCTTCGGTGTGCAAAACAAAGAATATCACACGCCAATAAAGTATCATTCATTCAACTGGAACCTCCGAGAAGGACTGACCGCTGAGATCAAAGGGCGTCTCGGCGAAGGGGTAGCCAAGGACGAAGGGGATTTGGCGCGGCCAGGGGTGGGGGGGGGGGTCGCAGGGACAGAAGGGATAGAAGGAATGGGTGACGCTTTGGGCCAAGACCCTTCTTCAGTGGGTAGAGCTGCTGCTTCAGAACGTGAGACCCAGGTTTGATCCTGATCTCGTGTGCTGTCTGTGTGGAGTTTGTGCATTCTCACTGTGACTGCGTGGGTTTCCACCGGGTGCTCCGGTTTCCTCCCACATCCCAAAGACGCGCGGGTTTGCAGGTTAATTGTTCTCCCCTCCCACCAGCCCACACCTCCTCACGGCGGCTCCCCCGCGCCGGGTCCTGCTTTGTTTTCGGCGGCGCATCCGTCCTTGACCACCGGCGCCACCCTCAACATCAAACGCTGGCGCCCTCAAAGACCACCAACCTCAACGACCACCAACCTCAACGACCACCAACCTCAACGACTGCCAACCAAAATTACCGCCAACCAAAATTACCGCCGCCAAACCCAACATCCACCAACTACAATGACCACCAACCTCAACGACAACCAACCTCAATGACCGCCAACCTCAATGACCATCAACGTCAATGACCGCCAACCTCAACGACCATCAGCGTCAATGACCGCCAACCTCAACGACCATCAACGTCAATGACCACCAACCTCAACGACTACCAACCTCAATGACCGCCAACCTCAATTACTGCCAACCTCAAAGACCACCAACCTCAACGACCACCAACCTCAACGACTGCCAACCAAAATTACCGCCAACCAAAATTACCGCCGCCAAACCCAACATCCGCCAACTACAATGACCACCAACCTCAACGACAACCAACCTCAATGACCGCCAACCTCAACGACCATCAACGTCAATGACCGCCAACCTCAACGACCATCAACGTCAATGACCACCAACCTCAATGACCACCAACCTCAACAACCATCAACGTCAATGACCGCCAACCTCAATGACCACCAACCTCAACGACCACCAACCTCAACGACCACCAACCTCAATGACCACCAACGTCAATGACCGCCATCCGTAATGGCCCATTGTTGGCTGGGGAAGATGAGCTAATGACAGGGATACAAGGATGTGAACAGTGGACTAGTAGGATGGGTGGGTGAGGTGGTGGTGGAGGATGGTGGGGGGGGGGGGGGGGGGAAGGAATGCAGGAATTACTTGAACTTAGAGAAATCAACATCATACCCCTGGGTTGTAAGCTGCCCAAGCGAAATGTGACGTGCTGTTCCACCAATTTGAGTGTGGCCTCACCATATAGTGATCCATGTTGCCCCATTCCCTGAATATCCATGCGTAGGAAGGAACTGCAGATGCTCGTTTAAACCGAAGATGGACACAAAATGCTGGAGTAACAACGGGACAGGCAGCATCTCTAGAGAGAAGAAATGGGTGACGTATCGGGTCGAGATCCTTCTTCAGACTAGTCAGGGTTTAGGGAAACCAGTGATATAGATGGTGATGTACAGAGATATACAACAAATGAATGAAAGATATGCAAAATAGTAACAATGATAATGTTTGTTCGGTGAGAACGACGGCACGGTGGCGCAGCGGTAGAGTTGCTGCCTTACGGCGAATGCAGCGCCGGAGACCCGGGTTCAATCCCGAATACGGGTGCCGTCTGTACGGAGTTTGTACGTTCTCCCCGTGACCTGCGTGGGTTTTCTCTGAGATCTTCGGTTTCCTCCCACACTCCAAAGACGTACAGGTTTGTAGGTTAATTGGCTTGGCAAATGTCAAGATTGTCCCTAGTGGGTGTAGGATAGTGTTAATAAACGGGGATCGCTGGTCGGCGCGGACCCGGTGGGCCGAAGGGCCTGTTTCCACGCTGTATCTCGAAACTAAATGAGAAGCTGGTGCGATTTGGGTGGGGGAGGGATGGAGAGAGGGGGAATGCAGGGGTTACTTGAAGTTAGAGAAATCAATATTCATATCACTGGGCTGTAAGCTGCCCAAGCAAAATATGAGATGCTGTTCCTCCAATTTGCGTTTAGCCTCACTCTGACAATGGAGGTGACCGAGGACAGAAATGCCTGGGAATGAGAAGGAGAGTGTTTGGCAATCGGGAGATCAGGTAGGTTCAGGCGGACTGAGTGAAGGTGTTCAGCGAAACGACTGCTGAGTCTACGTTTGGTCTTGTCGCTGAGACTAAAGGGCATGCAGGGTCCTCATGTTCAAGATGTGTTCTCTTATATCCGTTGTTCAAGGTGTAGATTGACCCTGCATATCCAGGTCAGTCAGCATCCATGGAGAAGTATGGACGGACGATGATTCGGGTCGGGGCCCTTCTTCAAGCTTACGTAGTTGGTGCAAGAAAGCTGAAAAAGAGAAGTGGAGGCAGGCCAAACCTTGACAAGCGACAGGTGAAAAAAAAAAGACAAAATGCTGGAGTAACTCAGCGGGATGGGCAGCATCTGTGGAGGACATGGATCGATGGCATTTCAGGTCAAAACCCTTCTTCAGACGCATCTACCCGACCTGGAACGTCGCCGATCCACGTCCTTCAGAGACGCTGGCTGACCCACTGAGTTATTCCAGCACTTTGTCTTTTTAATTTGGTAAACTGGCATCTGCAGTTCCTCGTGTCTGCTGAGCGATAGGTGGATACAGATGAGGTGGGTGGGTGTGAGAGGGGGAGGGGGATGTGTTTGGCAGCTGGGTGGGGATAGTGACAAAAGCTGGAGATGAAATGGGTGTCAGATCGGGAAGGAAAGAGAAGGTTATGATCAAGGAGCTGGGAGGAATCATGTGGCCAGGCTGCACATGTCGACACGTGCGGCTGAGTCCAGTCCAATTGAGCGGAGAGTGAAGTGTGACGTTAAGAACTATTACCCGCTGGGAACACTTATACATATAGAGTTTCAGCATACTACACACATGCAATAGGACCACTCCTTTCCCCCCAGTACAACTTCTGCTAAGTTGAGGAAGTCATTATTTTGATTTCTTCAGCAATCAATTCCCATTATCATTTGCACGTTGGTTCCGTTTTCAGAAGTGCAAACTGTACCGACGCAAGCCTGGCAACTAACACTGTCATTTCACGCCCGCATGCAATGTCAATAAGTCCTTAATCAAGGACGAGTCTCACCCCCGGTCGCTCCCTCTTCTCCCCTCTCCCATCGGGCAAAAGTGTGAAAACGCACACCTCCAGATTCAGGGAATGTTTCTTCCCATCTGTTATCAGGCAACTGAACCATCCTATCACCAACTAGAAGGTAGTCCTGACCAACCATCTACCTCATCGGAGACCCTCGGACTACCTTTGATCGCACTTTACTGACTTTATCTTGCACTAAACATTATTCACGGTATTCTCTTTCTCATGCATCTGTACACTGGATGGCTTGATTATAATCATCTATTGTCTTTCTGCTGACTGGTTAGCACGCTATGAAAGCTTATCAATGCTCCACAGTACACGTGACAATAAACTAAACTTAAACTCAAACTTAGCAGTGCAATGTTTGTACAGACATCGCGCACCAGAATGATAACATCATGGGAGTTTGCAGCTTTGGAGAAGGCCGTTCAGCCCGCTAAGGCAGTGTTGGCCAAAGACAACAGGGCCAACGTCCCAGTTTTCAATCCTTCACCTTGAAACTTACAGCAGGTCCAAAGCTGATCCAACTACCTTTTAATGAGTTGATGGTATCATCATTATCCTACACCATCTACATTTTTACTGAAGCCAATTAACCTACAAACCCGTAGGTCTTTGGAGTGTGGGAGGAAACCGGAGCATCTGGAGTAAACCCACGCGGTCCCGAGTCCACGCCTTTCAATAATCCTGCATTTGTGTCCAGAGATCCTGCTCTTCTGCCTAAACACATCTTGCAGACCTTCTCCCTACTTCCACCTATGTCGTTGGTTCCAAGGTGCATTCCCACTTCTGCCTGGTCCTCTTCCCCTCTTCAGAATCTTCTATACCTAATCAAAGACCTCCCTGGCACCAGGGAGGCAACACACTATTCTGGAGACTTTCTCTTTGCCACCAAATTGCTTGTGGCCATGGAAGAGGCTAAGGACAGAGAGGTCAGTACGGAAGGTTAATATGATTAGCAAGCTGGAAATCCAGCAAGCCTTGGTGGGAGGCAACACATCATTCAACGATAAGGTTGCCTAGTCTATGCTTGCTCTCACAGACGTAAGGGAGGCCACATCGGGAGCACTCCGAATGCAGTCAATTAGGATTGAAGAGGTGCAATTTGAACCTCTGCCTCACCTGGAAAGATCACTACTTACCCTCCACTCCCAAGCCTCCCCACATTGCAATGCCTCACAAAATGGCCGCTCCCTCTCTGCCTACCTGCCCTCTGATATGCTTCACTCACCATCAATCTCACCGGTAACCGCACCAGCCAGAAGGTCGTACCTTTGCTGAATGTAATAACCAGGTCAATGCACATCAGTGTGACCCTCTGCGGTTATCCTCACCTTCTGAGAGTACACGTGCTACTGTGTGCCAGCACCTCTGGAAAGTTACAAATCAGATTATCTTTTTTTTTTAGTGTATAGGGACTAGGCTTGTATACACTGGAATTTAGAAGGATGAGGGGAAATCTTATCGAAACGTATAAGATTATTAAGGGGTTGGACACGTTAGAGGCAGGAAACATGTTCCCGATGTTGGGGGAATAAAGGGGCCACAGTTTAAGAATAAGGGGTAGGCCATTTAGAACTGAGATGAGGAAAAACCTTTTCAGTCAGAGAGTTGCGAATCTGTGGAATTCTCTGCCTCAGAAGGCAGTGGAGGCCAATTCTCTGAATGCATTCAAAAGAGAGCTAGGTAGAGCTCATAAGGATAGTGGAGTCAGGGGGTATGGGGAGAAGGCAGGAACGGGGTACTGATTGAAAATGATCAGCCATGATCACATTGAATGGCGGTGCTGGCTCGAAGGGCCTATTGGCCTCCTCCTGCACCTATTGTCTATTGTCTATTGTCTATCGTCTATATCTTTTTAATAACATGATGGGGTTTTGGTCTAAAGAAGAGTCCAGACCCCAAACGTCACCTATCCATGATCTTCAGAGATGCTGCCTGACCCGCTGAGTTACTCCAACACTTTGTGCCTCTGATGTAAACCAGCAGCCGCAGTTCAGTGTTTCTACTTCTTGATTGCTCCACTGCCAAACCTTGTCGAGGCATGCCTACTTTGAAGAGGTTCTCCTTTGCTCTTGTTTTGAAGAAGGGTACCGACCTGAAACTTCACCTATCCAGATGCTGCCTGACCTACTAAGTTACTCCAGCAATTTGTTGTAAACCAGCATCTGCAATTCCTTGCTTCTACTGATTGATTTTTAACCTGTGTTGACTTTATTCTGTTTAGTTATTGATTGATTAAATTAGAAGTTGGTCACAAAATCAAACCAGAAGTGGGGGAGGGGGTTATGGATGGAGAGGAATTATTGATGAATGTAACTTTATTTTTTAGCGATTTGCACACAGGCACATTTTTGTCTATTAAAAAAAGTGTGGCACGGTGGCGCAGCGGTAGAGCTACTACCTTACAGCGCTACAGACCCGGGTTCGATCTGACGAAGGACGCTTGTCTGTACGGAGTTTCTACGTTCTCCCGGTGACCTGTGTGGGTTTTCTCCGAGATCTTCAGTTTCCTCCCACACTCCAAAGACGTACAGGATTTATCGGCTAATTGGCTTGGTATAAATGTAAAATTGTCCCGAGTGTGTGTCGGATAGTGTTAATGTGCGGGGATCGCTGTTCGGCACGGACTCGGTGGGCTGAAGGGCCTGTTTCTGTTCTGCATCTCTAAACTAAACTGAACACTGCTCTTACACACAACTCCAAGGCAGCCTCTGGTCAGGGGAATAGCAAGAGCTGCCCCCTACCCCCCCCCCCCCCCCACCCCTGCCCACTGCTTCACCCCAAAACGTGCCCGTGTGGGAGGGGAGAGCTCCCCACTAGCCATGTTACCCTTCCCCTTCTGGCTCAGTTGTGTTGCCAACAGACAGTAGTTACTTGGCTCCAGGCACATCAGGATAACACTAACCCCCACGAGTTACTGTCAAGCCATCAATTGTTATCCACGAGATGCAGGCCGGAAGGGAACCTGAGGCTTATTAAATTCAGGATCAAGTGGAGTTCTGCTTATTTGACAATTTGGTTTGGTGTTCAGAGACCTGCCGCTATAACTTTTCTGGCCTGTGATGCGTGCTCAGCGGTTTCGGGCCTGGTACACGCAGGTGTGTGCGGCAGGAAGGTGTGAATCTGCAAGTCCTTGAAGGCAACAGGGGAGATTACTGGCGTATTCCACAGCGACCCACACCACCATCACAGCCCAAGAAATGAGCACTTGACTGCAGCGCAGAGGAGGCTGCTTTGCTACTTGTACTTGTGTTTACCTGCATCTGTGACACAGGGCAACCAGTCCCATCTCCATGGCACCAGTCATGAAGCATAGAGGTGTATACACTGCAGAAACAGGCCTTTCGGCCCAACTTGTCCATGCTAACACAGGTGCCTTCTTAGGGGCCTGTCCCATTTAGGCATTTTTTTTAGGCGACTGCAATAGTCGTAGCAGGTCACCGAAAAAACGGCGACTGGACCCCCCCTACAACAATGTCTACGACAAGCTACAACAACCTACGTCGACGTCAAGCTACGCCAAGCTACCGACAACCGGCGACCCAATCGTCGCGACCTAGGACGTCCACCTACGAGCGCACCTACGACAACCTACGACCACACAGGCGACAACCTACGACAATCGAAGTCAACCTACGTCCACCCGCGACAAGCTACGACAAGTTACGACCGTGTCGGCGACAACTGAAGACAATTCACGTCATTTTGCCCCCCGGTTCTGACGCCGGTACCTGTCGCCGGTTGACGTAGGTAGTCGCCAATGGAATTCAACGAAGTCAGCACCCCCGGCGACAACCTACGTCGCCTGGCGACAACCTACGACAGCGCCCCCGTCAGGAGACGTCAAGCTACGATCATTGGCGTCAAACCAACAGTCGTCGAAATTTTTTAAACATTTCAAAATCCAGCGGCGACCAGAAAATCGCTACAAGTCTTTGGAGACGACTCACGACCGTGCAGGCGACACCTTGGCGACCGTGTGGTGACAGCCTAGACGCCTGTAGTCGCCTAAATAAGCCCCTAAGTGGGACAGGGGTTTTAAGCTACTCCCAATAGCTTGTATCGGGCTCAAATCCCTTTAAATCGTTTTTTTAATCCATGTACCTGTCCAAATGTCTTTTAAAAGGTGGCACAGCTGGTAGAGCTGCTGCCTCACAGCACCAGAGACCCAGGTTCGATCCTGACCTTGGGTGCTGTCTGTGTGGAGTTTCTACGTTCTCCCTGTGAGCGCGTGGGTTTCCTCTGGGTGCTCTGGTTTCCTCCAACATCTGGAGGTCATGTATGTTTGTAGGTTAATTGGCACCTGTAAATTGCTCCTAGTGTGTCGGGAGTGGATAACATAGAGCCAGTATGAACGGGATGGTCGGCGTGGACTTGGTGGGTGAAAGGACCTTTTTCCATACAATGAATACTTCAAGCAATTAATGTTTGATTCTGAATCTTTTTTTTTCTTGCAATAATCATCAGTCAAATGTTGAAATTGTATCTGCTTCTACCACTTCCTCTGTCAACTCAATCCACAAACCCACCACCAGGGGATCGCTGTGACATGTCCTGCGGAACATTCCGGCGCTTTGCGAGTGCGCGTAAGGTGACTCCGTGGACAGTTCACAGCTGCCGACATTCCCCTTCACCATCCACTGCCGCCATCTTGGAATCAGATAATGGTGGCAGTATTTTTCTCTTTGCTCTACCTGTCATTGGAGTGTATTCCTTCTCTCCAGAAATGCTTCCTGACCCGTTGAGTTACTCCAGCATTTTGTGTCTATCATAGGAGTGTATGGCTTGATAGCACACTTTAGACTTTAGAAATACAGCGCAGAAACAGGGACTTCGGCCCATCGAGACCATGCCGACCAGCGATCATCCCGAATCCTAGTTCTCACCTACACACAAGGGACAATTTACAATTTTACCGAAGCCAATTAACCTGTAAACCTCTACATCTTTGGAGTGTGGGAGGAAACCAGAGCACCCGGGGAAAACCCGCGTGGTCACAGGGAGAATGTACAAACTCTGCACAGACAGCACCCGTAGTCAGGATCGAACCTGGGTCTCTACCAATGCACCAATGTGCCACCGTCATGTATAGTATCATCTGATTTAATAGGATAGCACGCAACCCAAAGCTTTCAACTGTGACAGTAATAAACCAATTTATCTTTCTCCCAGCTGCTGATTTCTCAATTTATCTTATAATGAGACCAATATATTCCCAATAACAACCTTTTTTTTGCTAAGTGTCGGCAGCACAATCTGTAAGCTGGAATGATGAAGGGTTTTTTTAGCTTTAAGTTCCAGAGTCACTTAAACTCTAGGCATGGAAACAGACCCTTCAGCCCAGCTCATCCACACCAACCAAGATGCCCATCCATCTAAGCCAGTCCCATTTGCACAAATTTGGACTATATCGCTCTCAACTTTTCTTATCCATGTACCGAAGTGTCTTTTAGTTTAGTTTAGTTTAGTTCATAGAAACATAGAAACATAGAAAATAGGTGCAGGAGTAGGCCATTCGGCCCTTCGAGCCTGCACCGCCATTCAATATGATCATGGCTGATCATCCAACTCAGTATCCTGTACCTGCCTTCTCTCCATACCCCCTGATCCCTTTAGCCACAAGGGCCACATCTAACTCCCTCTTAAATATAGCCAATGAACTGGCCTCAACTACCTTCTGTGGCAGAGAATTCCACAGATTCACCACTCTCTGTGTGAAAAAAAACGTTCTCATCTCGGTCCTAAAAGACTTCCACCCTTATCCTTAAACTGTGACCCCTGGTTCTGGACTTCCCCAACATCGGGAACAATCTTCTCGCATCTAGCCTGTCCAACCCCTTAAGAATTTTGTAAGTTTCTATAAGATCCCCCCTCAATCTTCTAAATTCCAGCGAGTACAAGCCGTGTCTATCCAGTCTTTCTTCATATGAAAGTCCTGCCATCCCAGGGATCAATCTGGTGAACCTTCTCTGTACTCCCTCTATGACAAGAATGTCTTTCCTCAGATTAGGAGACCAAAACTCTACGCAATACTCCAGGTGCGGTCTCACCAATGCCCTGTACAACTGCAGCAGAACCTCCCTGCTCCTATACTCAAATCCCCTCGCTATGAATGCCAACATACCATTCAGTTTAGTTTAGTTTAGTTTAGTTTAAAGATACTGCATGGAAACAGGTCCCACCGTGTCCATGCCAACCATCGATCACCCGTTCATACTAATTCTATATTATTCAATTAACGTACAAACCCGCCTGCCTTTGGGATGTGGGAGGAAACTGGAGAAGCCAGGGAAACCCCTCACGGTCACGTGCAAACTCCGCGCAGACAGCAGCCGAGGTCAGGATCGAACCCGGGTCTCTGGCAACGTGAGGCAGCAGCTCTACCAGATGTGCCACTGTGCCGTCCATTTTAAATGCTGTAATAGTACGTGCCACGACTGCCTCATCTGGCAACTTCTTCCCTCTGCCCACCAGCCTCAGAGTGGTGAAGGTGCCCCACAGCTGTGCTGTCGGAAGGACAAATGCTTTCAGCCTCGAGTCAGTTAGGATAAAACTTCATTTGCTGGGCCAAAATATTTAAAATATTCATCGATTCAGCATTTTGGCAGGGGAAAATATTATTATTAAGGAGCGCAGTCAGGTGCCAAGAAGCCCCAGGGTGGAATCCAGTAGCTATGAGCTGTTATCTTATCAACAAGAATGCAAAGACTTTGTGCTTCTTTTGCTGCGTTTCTTCAGTGGAAACGGTTCTGTGTTGAAGAACTGGTGCAGCATAAATATTGCAGTTGCCAACAGTCTCTGTCCTTTCCTTCTTTGTGTTTAAATAGGATGTGTTAAATGTATGTTTTTAGTGATCTTATGCTTGTTTTATGTGGGGGGGTTGGGGGGAAACCTTTTCTAATCTCTTAACTCGACTGAGATGCGATGTTTTTCCGTATGGTATCTCCGTCTGCACTGCGGCCTAACATCGAGGAGTTGGCGGCCTTTGCTGGAGACAGACCTTTGAGAGCTCTGCGGTGCTTGTGGAACTGTAACATCGCGGAGCTCGGAACCCTTTTGCCAGGGATCGACCTTTGAGCTCCAATCACAGGTGCTTGCGGACTTAACGTCATGGTGCCCGCGGCCTCTGGTCAGAGACCGACATCGGGAACTCCAAACCGCGGGGGTTTCGACCGCCCCGACCGCGGGAGTTTCGACCGCCCCGGCTGAGGGAGCTTTGATCACCCCGACGGATGGTTCGACTGCCCCGACCACGGGAGAATAAAGAGGAAGAGGATTGGACTTTATTGCCTTCCAACACAGTGAGGAATGTGGAGAATCCCCTGTGGTGGATGGTTATGTTAACTTTTATGTATTTGTGTGTCTTGTTGCTTTTTTTCTCGTATGGCTGTATGGTAATTCACATATCACTGTACTTTAATTCACAAAATGCTAGAGTAACTCAGCACGTCAGGCAGCTTCTCAGGAGAGAAGGAATGGGTGACGTTTCAGGTCGAGACCCTTCTTCAGACTGAAGAACTGTACTTTAATTGATACACGTGACAATAAAAGACCTTTGAAACCTTTGAAACCTTTGAATCCTCGGCCCTGTAAATTCTACAAAGCTCATTACGCACCACAGTGGCGCCTCGGTAGAGTTGCTGCCTTACAGCGCCACACACCTGGGTTCCATCCTGACCTCAAGTGCTGTCTGTACAGAGTTCCTTCCTACACATTAAACTAAACTGAACACGTCCATTCGACTCATGGTCCACAAGCCGAGGAAAGCCTTCGCTGCCCCCACTCTGCATCATTGCCACGAGGCAATGCCAGGACCTCCCACACTCTGCAGCCGCGGGCGACCCTGAAATCACCGGGCTCGTCTCGCGGACGTTGCAGAGTGGCAGGACTTGGCTCTCTTCCTTCCCATCCACCTGGGAGTCAACGGCCGGGATCCAGGCGGGAGGCAGGCATTTCCGCAGCCACCGGGGGTGAATAGGGACGTCACCACTGTGTCCAGTGCCCTGAATGGAGCCCTGTCACCTCCTTTGTGAACAAACAACGGTGCCAGTGAATGAAGAAGCACTGACACATCTCAGGACTCACATCTCCTCCGCCTCCAATTCACATATGATGAAAGAATGGGTCGACTGGGCTTGTGTTCATTGGAATTTAGAAGGATGGGAGGGGGTCTTACAGAAGCATATAAAACTCAAGGGATTGGACAGGCTAGACGCAGGAAAAATGTTCCCAATGTTGGTGGAGTCCAGAACCAGGGGTCACAGTTGAAGGGGTGGGCCATTTAGGACTGAAATGAGGAAAAACTTTTTCACCCAGAGAGTTGTTAAATCTGTGGAATTCTCTGCCACAGAAGGCAGTGGAGGCCAATTCACTGGATGTTTTCAAGAGAGAGTTAGATTTAGCACTTAGGGCTAACGGAATCAAGGGATTTGGGGAGAAAGTAGGAACGGGGTACTGATTTTGGATGATCAGCCATGATCATATTGAGCTGGCTCGAAGGACCGAATGGCCTACTCCTGCACCTATTTTCTATGTTTCTTACGATACGATACGATACGATACGATACGATACGATAAAACTTTTTTTATTCCAGGAGGGAAATTGATCTGCCAACAGTAATAAAACACTTGCCCCACGGAGAAAAAAGGCAGGGAGAGAATGTCATTTTCATAGCTTGGTGGTGAACTAACGTTAGGCCCTGCCCAGAGCCAGGCCTGGTTCCAAACAAACGGCAAAAGCAGGAATCAGCCACAACAAGACCAGCAACAATTGAAGGGTGAGCTGTCCCAAATGTGAATTGGAAATAGGTAGATAGCAAAGATAATAGATGGACCACTCGACCCTAAAAACCGTAGCATGTCATGGCGCCATTTTAGTAGGCAGAAACTTGCAGAAACATTTAAAAGAAAAATAACAAAAATCTGTGAGTTATCATATCATATCATATATATACAGCCGGAAAAAGGCCTTTTCGGCCCACCAAGTCCGCGCCGCCCAGTGATCCCCGTACATTAACACTATCCTACACCCACTAGGGACAATTTTTTTTACATTTACCCAGCCAATTAACCTACATACCTGTACGTCTTTGGAGTGTGGGAGGAAACCGTAGATCTCGGAGAAAACCCACGCAGGTCACGGGGAGAACGTACAAACTCCTTACAGTGCAGCACCCGTAGTCAGGATCGAACCTGAGTCTCCGGCGCTGCATTCGCTGTAAAGCAGCAACTCTACCGCTGCGCCTGGATGAGATATTTTCTGCATTTTTATGGTATCATCACACATACTGTTCCCCCAAAACACTGATTGCACTGTGAGAGGCAGAGCGAGCGGCGGGTTTTGCCTACTAAAATGGCGGACGTTACGCTCCTTTGCGTACTACACTTCATTATGCACGATTTTGACAGAGTGGTCCATCTTGCTCCTCTAGTATCTTTGGTAGATAGTTAGTCCCGAGCCTCCCGATAATCAGACAGTTGTTCATGTTGAATGGAAAGTGGCAGTGCACTTGTCCGCTGTTAGTGGTTTTAGCCCGCTGAGATCTATGTAAAGTAACAGCTCTGATGGGCCAGTGTAGGACCAGAGTCAGTGGCCTGGGCCAGTGGGGAGCAGAGTCCCTGTGGAGAATATGGGCAGGGTCAGCAGACCTTCACGATGCTTGCGTCTGGCGTCCAGATCAGTGTCAAACTGGTGCAATAAAGTACTCAAATGACCTCCCAGGTCAGGTATAGGCCCAGTTTCCCACAACGAGGGCAGCACGGTGGCGTAGAAGAAGAGCCACTGCCTTACAGCGCCAGAGACCTGGATTCCATCCTGATTACGGGCGCTGTCTGTACGGAGTTTGTACATTAACCCCGTGATATGCATGGGTTTTCTCCGAGATCTTCGGTTTCTTGGGTCTTGGTTCTTGGTCCTCCAAAATATTCCAAATGGAATTTAAACTGGAGGTGAGAGGTTACCCTCCACGCTCCAAAGACGTACAGGTTTGTAGTTTAATGTGCTTGGTCTACATGTAATTTTTTTTTAAATAAAATGTTCATGCAATTATTGAGAGCCGTTCTGGATACAGTGAACCCTCGTTATAACGGACCATGGAAGGGGGGAGGGGAATGGTGTCTGTTATTGCCGATTGTCCGCTAAAATCGGGTTAGGGATTATCATAGTATTAGTAGTAGAAACTGGTAGGCCCATTGCTGGCTGTGATCTCAAGAGTGATACAATGAGGTGAACTGTGAGCCAACAGTGGACCTACCAGGGCACTTGAAGTCGTTTCATATCATATCATATCTATACAGCCGGAAACAGGCCTATTCGGCCCTCCAAGTCCGTGCCGCCCAGCGATCCCCGTACATTAACACTATCCTACACCCACTAGGGCCAATTTTTACATTTACCCAGCCAATTAACCTACATACCTGTACGTCTTTGGAGTGTGGGAGGAAACCGAAGATCTCGGAGAAAACCCACGCAGGTCACGGGGAGAACGTACAAACTCCTTACAGTGCAGCACCTGTAGTCAGGATCGAACCTGAGTCTCCGGCGCTGCATTCGCTGTAAAGCAGCAACTCTACCGCTGCGCTACCGTGTTGCTGGCTCTGACTTGTCCTGGTCTTTTCCCGCCTCCAGCTCTTCACCTGCCCCCCCCCCCCCCCCCGCCCCCACCACCACCACCACCCCCACCCGCCCCCCCCGCCCCCCACTTTCAGTCTGAAGAAGGGTCCTGACCCGAAACGTCACCCATCCATGTTCTCCAGAGATGCTGCCTGACCAGCTGAGTTACTCCAGCACTTTGAGTCTATCTTCTGTACTGTTCGATGCTCTTTATGTTACGAATATACATACCACATCCTGAAATGTGTATGTTGTATGGTATTTGAGAATATTTTAGATGACTGACTTCCACTGTCATGGTGTAAGAAAATAACTGCAGATGCTGGTACAAATCGAAGGTATTTATTCACAAAATGCTGGAGTAACTCAGCAGGTCAGGCAGCATCTCGGGAGAGAAGGAATGGGTGACGTTTCGGGTCGAGACCCTTCTTCAGACTGATGTCAGGGGGGGCGGGACAAAGGAAGGATATAGGTGGAGACAGGAAGATAGAGGGAGATCTGGGAAGGGGGAGGGGAAGAGAGGGACAGAGGAACTATCTAAAGTTGGAGAAGTCAATGTTCATACCACTGGGCTGCAAGCTGTCCAAGCGAAATATGAAGTGCTGTCATGATAGTTGTTGCATTTACAAACCTATTCGTAGCTTTCAACACTTGGTTGAATTGAAGAGTCCCTGGTGTTTTGCAATCTATTCCCTGAGGCAACCCATCTCAAACGTTGCTTCTCCATGAGATTTAGACCGGGTACCTACTTTCCATGTTTACACTCACAGCAAGGAATGTTTAACCTCTGGGGAAATGACTCACCTGATGGTGGTCTCATAACAACATTACACAAAGAGGCAGGAGTAGGCCATTCGACCCCTCTTGCCTGTTCAGATCATGGCCGATTGTTTCCACATCGCTGTCACTTTCCTGCACCAACCCATTATACTCTGCTTCTCCCAACTTCCACAATTCTGGAAATTCCCGGCGGGTCAGGCGGCCCTTCATTTGAGCCGGGCGAAGCTCGATAACCTCGTTCGCTGACTCAGAGGCTAGAGTTGGGCGAACTGACCACTGCTGATGTGTGAGGGTTAGTTGAGTTCAGTTTATTGTCATGAGGTACAGTGAAAAGATTCAGGTGAGGATTTGATGATAATGACAAGACTCAGTTATACATCGGCTCCTTTGCAGCAAAGTTCTCCTCCTCTCTCCAACAGGGTCCCATGAGCGGTGGCGCAGCGGTAGAGTTGCTGCCTAACAGCGAATGCAGCGCCGGAGACTCAGGTTCGATCCTGACTACGGGCGCCATCTGTATGGAGTTTGTACATTCTCCCCGTGACCTGCGTGGGTTTTCTCCGAGATCTTCGGTTTCCTCCCACACTCCAAAGAAGTACAGGTATGTAGGTTAATTGATTGGGTAAATGTAAAAATTGTCCCTAGTGTGTGTAGGATAGTGTTAATGTGCGGGGATCGCCGGGCGGCGCGGACTCGGTGGGCCGAAGGGCCTGTTTCCGCGCTGTATCTCTAAATCTAAATCTAAATCTAGACCCTCCCTCCCTCACTCCTCTCTCCCTCTATGATTCCTGGTGCTCTCCTGTTCTTTAACCACGACAACCCCCTTCTCACCTGTATCTACCTGTGGCTTTGTCCCGCTCCCACCTCTATTTTCATAAATTCATAAGTTCGTTAGTTATAGGATCTGAATTAGGCCGTTCTGCCCATCAAGTCTACTCCGCGATTCAATCATGGCTGATCTATCTTTCCCTCCCAACTCCATTCTCCTGCCTTCTCCCCTTAACCCCTGACACCCGTACTGATCAAGAATCCATCTATCTCCACCTTAAAACTATCCACCGACTTGGCCTCCACATCCTTCTGAATGAATTCCACAGATTCGCCACCCTCCAAGTAAAGAAATCCCCCCCCCCTCCCCCTCCCTCCACCCCATCTCATTTCTAAAGGTATGTCCTTCTATTCTAAGGCTACGGCCTTTGGTCCTAGACTCTCCCACTAGTGGAAGCATTCTCTCCACATCCAGTCTATCCAGGCCTTTCACTATTCGGTAAGTATACTCTTCCAGCTTTCTCCCAACCCTCCACTCCAAACAGTTGAAGATAGGTCCAGACACATAACGTTGCCTGTCCATTGCCTCCCCAGATGCTGCCTGATGCAATGGGTTCCTCCGTCACTTTGTGCTTTGCTCAACAGCCCCGTAGGCAGGTGTGTGGGCTATTGTATTGAAGCAGCCAAACCACACACAGTGATGAACACAAGCATTGAGTAATAACTCAGGTCTTGCCGATAATTTAATGTGATACAGCACCTGGGGCAGATTCTCGATCAGATTCACATTCACCGACTGTGTGATTCATAATTACAAACGTAATTACAAACGTAATCCAGGTCATCCATTTGTGCAAAGTCATGTAGTGACATAGTGACTCTGTTGACATAGAATGCTGGAAGAATGGGTCAACTGGGCTTGTATTCGCTGGAATTTAGAAGGATGAGAGGGGATCTTATAGAAACATATAACATTCTTAAAGGACTGGACGGGCTAGATGCAGAACTAAATGTTCCCGATGTTGGGGGAGTCCAGAACCAGGGGTCACAGTTTAAGAATAAGGGGTAGGCCATTTAGGACCGAGATGAGGAAAACAAATTTCACCCAGAGTTGTGAATCTGTGGAATTCTCTGCCACAGAAGGCAGTGGAGGCCAATTCACTAGATGTTTTCAAGAGAGAGTTAGATTTAGCTCTTAAGGCTTAAGGAATCAAGGAATGTGGGGAAAAAGCAGGAATGGGGTACTGATTTTAGATGATCAGCCATGATCATATTGAATGGCGGTGCTGGCTCGAAGGGGTAAATGCCCTACTCCTGCACCTATTTTTTCTATGTTTCTGTTTCTATGTTTCTAACTCTGAGTGTCACTTACGAGGTGAGGATTCCTCCCACGTCAAACAGCGTATTAGTCGTCAGTATCCAATGTTTTTTAAAGATATACCATGGAAACTTGGATATACCATGAACCTAGTGCCCTTCAGCCACTAAGTTCACACCAACGATCCATCACCCGTCCACACCTATTCTATGTTATTCCATTTTCTCATCCACTCCCTACACATCAGGGGAAATGCACAGAGGGCTAATTAACCTACAAACCCGCACGTCTTTGGAATGGGGGCGGAAACCGGAGGAAACCCGTGCGGTGACGGGGACAACGCGCAAACTCCACACGGAAGGCACCTGAGATCGGGATCGAACCAGGGTCTCCGGCGCTGTGAGGCAGCGGCTCTACCCACCGCATCGCTGTGCCAACCCTAGTCACCTGCAGGAGGCAGTGTCCCCCTGCGAGATGATGGTTTAGGGATTGGTTCCGGGCAGTGTCTGACTCCCTGAGGGAACCGTTTACTGCTGTGTTCTGTTCAAGTCGGTCCTGCGCACCTAACATCCCCTCCCCCCCATTCACAGACCCACATTGTCTCCAGTTCAAACATCGCCTCAAATTAAAATCCTCATCTCTGCTTCCCAATCCCACCATGCCCTCAACTTCTCCAGTCTCTGTAAGATTTTCAATGCGCCTTTAGTTTAGTTTAGAGGTACAGCACAGAAACAGGCCCTTCGGCCCACCGAGTCCGCGCCGGCCAGCGATCCCTGCACACTAACGCAATCCTACAGTATAGGAGCAGGGAGGTTCTGCTGCAGTTGTACAGGGCATTGGTGAGACCACACCTGGAGTATTGCGTACAGTTTTGGTCTCCTAATCTGAGGAAAGACATTCTTGCCATAGAGGGAGTACAGAGAAGGTTCACCAGATTGATTCCTGGGATGGCAGGACTTTCATATGAAGAAAGACTGGATAGACTCGGCTTGTACTCGCTGGAATTTAGAAGATTGAGGGGGGATCTTATAGAAACTTACAAAATTCTTAAGGGGTTGGACAGGCTAGATGCAGGAAGATTGTTCCCGATGTTGGGGAAGTCCAGAACAAGGGGTCACAGTTTAAGGATAAGGGGGAAGTCTTTTAGGACCGAGATGAGAACGTTTTTTTTTCACACAGAGTGGTGAATCTGTGGAATTCTCTGCCACAGAAGGTAGTTGAGGCCAGTTCATTGGCTATATTTAAGAGGGAGTTAGATGTGGCCCTTGTGACTAAAGGGATCAGGGGGTATGGAGAGAAGGCAGGTACGGGATACTGAGCTGGATGATCAGCCATGATCATATTGAATGGCGGTGCAGGCTCAAAGGGCCGAATGGCCTACTCCTGCACCTACTTTCTATGTTTCTATGTTTCTATACCAGGGACAATTTACAATATTACCGAAGCCAATTAACCTACAAACCTGTACGTCTTTGGAGTGTGGGAGGAAACCGGAGCACCCGGAGAAAACCCACGCAGGTCACGGGGAGAACGTACAAACTCCATCGCTGCACTTGCGAATATGACATTAAACTCCAGGACTCCAATTAACTCAACAAGCCCCCTCTCCAGCCCCGAACCCCTGCCTATCTCTCACACCCCCACCAGCCCTACCACCCTCCCTGTGAAAACTCTTCCAACTCCACACATGAGGCCTTTTGCCCACGGTGGGGAGATCAAGAACTGGAGGGCATAGGTTGAAGGTGAGAAGGGAAATATTTACTAGGAGGCTTACTGAGGGGCAACATTTTCACACAGAGGGTAGTGGGTACACGGATCAAGCTGCCAGATTTGGTGCGTTGAGGCAGGTCCAACAACACCAGTCAAAAGACATTTGGACAGGCACATGAATAAAAACGGTTTTGAGGGACAACGCGACAAACACGGGCAAATGGAAATGGGGCATCGTGGACGAATTGGGCTGAAGGTCCGGGCCAACCAGCGAATCCCGAACACTAGCACTATCCTACACACTCGCGACAATTTACAATTTTTACCGAAGGCAATTGACCCACAAACCCGTATGTCTTTGGCATATGGTAGGAAACCGGAGAGCACCCAGGGGAAAACCCACGCGGTCACGGGGAGAACGTACAAACTCCGTACAGACAGCACCGGTTGTCGGGATCGAACCTGGGTCTCTGGCGCTGTAAGGCAGTAACTCCACCGCTGTGCCACCGTGCCGCACAGATACAATAGACAATAGACAATAGGTGCAGGAGGAGGCCATTCAGCCCTTCGAGCCAGCACCGCCATTCAATGCGATCATGGCTGATCACTCTCAATCAGTACCCCGTTCCTGCCTTCTCCCCATACCCCCTCACTCCACTATCCAGCTCTCTCTTGAAAGCATCCAACGAACTGGCCTCCACTGCCTTCTGAGGCAGAGAATTCCACACCTTCACCACTCTCTGACTGAAAAAGTTCTTCCTCATCTCCGTTCTAAATGGCCTACCCCTTATTCTTAAACTGTGGCCCCTTGTTCTGGACTCCCCCAACATTGGGAACATGTTTCCTGCCTCTAATGTGTCCAATCCCCTAATTATCTTATATGTTTCAATAAGATCCCCCCTCATCCTTCTAAATTCCAGTGTATACAAGTCTAAATTCCAGTGTATACCGGAGAGCACCCAGCGCAGATCCCTTCACCCTTCCTGTTTGGCCCTGGTGACTATCCTCAGTTTAAACTGCTCACCCACCAGTGAGCCTGTCTTCAGCGAACGCCCTTGAATACTGCCCCTCAATCTCTCCACCTCCCTGACAAAGTTCTTTGACTGAGCCCCTGGTCGCCTCCTCCCGATGTCTCCCTGGCAAAGCCTTGGCGGATATTTTACGGGAAAACACTACGATAAATGGGATGTATTGTTTTTGGACTTGGATACACGCAAGCTCTTAAATATTATCCGTTGTACCAGATTATTGAGTAACCACATGATTCACACGCACTAAGATCTGTTCACCCACGTCGGGCCATCATGTTGGTTGCACAACAGACAGCACTGAGAACACAGAACATAGAACAGTACAGCTCAGAACTACAGTCCACAATGTCAGGTTAAACTAATCTCATCTGCCAGCACATGATCCATATCCGTGACCTGCGTGGGTTTTCTCCGAGATCTTCGGTTTCCTCCCACACTCCAAAGACGTACAGGTATGTAGGTTAATTGGCTGGGTAAATGTGAAAATTGTCCCTAGTGGGTGTAGGATGGTGTTAATGTACGGGGATCGCTGGGCGGCACGGACTTGGTGGGCCGAAAAGGCCTGTTTCCGGCTGTATATATATGATATGATATGATCTCTCCGTTCCCTCCATATCCCTGTGCCTGGCTAAAAGCCTCTTAAATGCTGCAATCCACAGTAAGTCAGGTACATTTTCTTGATTACAGTCTAATAACTGCGAAAAAACTAATACTTAAATTTTGGAAAAAACCAATAACCCCCACAATTAAAATGTGGACTATGGAAATGACAGAGACCCTGCATTTGGAAAAAATAAGGTTTGCCTTAATCGACAAACCTGAGTTATTTTTAAAAATATGGTCTCCATTTATTGAATTTTTAGAAAAGTAAATGGGCTTGGCACAGGACTAAAATTTAAAAAAAAATTTAAATAAAAAGTTGAAACTTGAGTTGGGGGTTGGATGTACAGCTGTGGTTTTTGTCTCCCGGATCTACTCCCGTTAATTTTTATTGTTAGATCCTTTTTTCTTTTTTTTTAACCCTCTTACTCTCTCTCTCCCCAAGTTTATAGTTTTATATTTTTATTTTTACTTTCTCTCTTCAAAAATTTAAAAATTGAAGCTATGTAAGAACTTTGTAACAAATGTGTTTTTTCTTATTTCGATTTGTACATATGCTTTTCAAAAATAAAAAAAATTAAAAAAATTAAAAAAATGCTGCAATCCATCTGCCTCCACCACCGGTGTCATTCCAGGCACCCACCCACCCACCCACCACTCTTTACCCCCACACATCTCCTTTAAACTTTGCCCCTCTCACCTTAAAGCTATCCTTTGACATTGTTACGCTGGGAAACAGTTCAGGGGCAGCACAATGACTCAGCGGTCGAGTTGCTGCCTCACAGCGCAAGGGACTCAGGTTCAATCCTGACTACGGGTGCTGTCCGTACGGAGTTTGTACGTTCCCCCCGTGACCACAGGAGGTTTCCTCCGGGTGCTCCGGTTTCCTCCCACGTTTAGAAGGATGAGAGGAGATCTTATCGAAATGTATAAGATTATTAAGCGGTTGGACACATTAGAGGCAGGAAACATGTTCCCAATGTTGGGGGAGTCCAGAACAAGGGGCCACAGTTTAAGGGGTAGGCCATTTAGAACTGAGATGAGGAAATACTTTTTCAGTCAGAGTGTTGTGACTCTGTGGAATTCTCTGCCTCAGAAGGCAGTGGAGGCCAATTCTCTGAATGCATTCAAGAGAGAGCTAGATAGAGCTCTTAAAGATAGCGGAGTCAGGGGGTATGGGGAGAAGGCAGGAACGGGGTACTGATTGAGAATGATCAGCCGTGATCACATTGAATGGCGGTGCTGGCTCGAAGGGCCGAATGGCCTCCTCCTGCACCTATTGTCTATTGTCTATTGTCCCAAAGACGTGCGGGATTGTAGGTTAATTGCCGTCTGTAAATTGCCCCAAGTGTGCAGGATAAAACGAGCGATCGCCGGCTAGCAGCGGACTGGGTGGGCTGAAGGGCCTGCTGCCATGCTGTAACTCTCGACTGGTCCAGGCTGAACTAAAGTGAGACAATGTTCTTTGTCCTGCCTTAACTTGATGAGAAAAAATTATTTGAAAAGACCGCAGTCATTGCTGAAGAGCCAGGTTAGTGTGGGTGGCTGCAATGTAGTGTTACAGAAGCTGTGTTGAGGAAAGTGGCAGTGATTCATCATGCGTTGGCTCGATATCCAGACGTGGGGCAATGGGGAGTTGGTTTCACATCCAGCCTCAACGTCTCGCCCACATACTGTGCTGTGCTTCATTAAGAATGGGTGGGCAATTAGCGGAGGAAATAAATAATCCCCTCACCATAATTGTGCGGTAAAGATGAAGCTTATTAGCAGAGGGACAGGTGTGACTTGTGCAAATGGATCACGTGCCCATGAAAATATATTCTTTACACATGCGGAGATTCTGCCAGGGATATTTCACAGTGGTCGTTACCGCAGAAGCACCAGCTTAGAATAGAGATTAAAACAAAAGAAAACAATATCCAACCCAAGCCCACCGCTTGGGATGAATCAGCCTGAAGAAGGGTCCTGACCCAAAACGCTACCTATCCATGTTCTCCAGAGGTGCTGCCTGACCCGCTGAGTTACTCCAACACTTGGTGTCCCGCTGTTCAGCATCGCTGCCAGTCAAGCAGGTTGGGATGACCTTGTGTACACAGCCCCAGGAATCTCTCAAACTCTCCGTTTATGCGTAAGAGTGGAACTACAGAGTGGGATGAGAGCGCACTCTGAAGTTTAGTTCAGAGATACAGCACGGAAACAGGCCCTTCGGCCCACCGAGTCCGTGCTGGCCATCGATCACCCGTTCACACTGGTTCTATGTTATCCCACTTTTGCATCCACTTCCCTCTACTACAAGATGAGCAATTTACAGAGGGCCAATGAACCTACAATCCAGCATGCCTTTGGGGCGAGGGAGGAAACCGGAGCACCCGGAAGAAACCCACGAGGTCACAGGGAGAACGTGCAAACTCCACACGGGCGGCACGTGTAGTCACAATCGAACTTGGTTCTCTGGCGCTGGGAGGCAGCAACTCTACCACTGAGCCAGCCCCAGGGACAAGGATGAGAAGGTAGACACAAAATGCTGGGGTAACTCAGCGGGTCAGGCAGCATCTCAGGAGAGAAGGAATGGGTGACGTTTCGGGTCGAGACCCTTCTTCAGACCCGAAACGTCACCCATGCATTCTCTCCAGAGATGCTGCCTGACCCGCTGAGTTACTCCAGCATTTTGTGTCTACCTTCGATTTAAACCAGCATCTGCAGTTTTTTTCCTGCAAGGATGAGGTCCCTCTTGCCCCATCTACCCTCCCCCTGCCAAAGTCCACAAGGCTCTGTAGGCATTTGCCTATCCCTTCTCAAAGCCAATTGGAAAAATGCAGCATCAAAAGCATGGAGAACAGTGCAGCACAGAATCAGGTCCTTCGGCCCATTATGTCGTGGGTCCAGGTTAAACTCGTCTCTATCTACACGTGAACCATATCCCTCTATTCCCTGCACATTCGTGTGCCTATCTAAAAGCCTTTTCAATGTCCCCATAGTATCTGCTCCATCACCACCCCTGGTAGTGCATTCCAGGCCCCTGTCTCCACTCAGTGTAAAAAAAAAACTGCCACATACATCTATTTTAAACAGATACCACTTCAAACTTTGCTCCTCTCTCACCTTGAATCTATGCCCTCGACTCTTTGGCATTTCCACCTTGGAGAAAGATAGGTTCTGACTCAACCCTATCTGTGCCTCTTATAATTTTGTACACTTCCATCGGGTCCCCTCAGCCTCTGATGTTCCAGAAAACACCATTCAAGTTTGTGTGGGAAGGAACTGCAGGTGCTGGTTTATGCCGAAGATAGATACAAAATGTTGAAGTAATTCAGCGGGTCAAGCAGCATCTCTGGAGAAACAGAATAGGCGATGTTTCCGGTCGGAACCCTCTTTCAGACTGAAAGCAGCGATTTGAGTGTAGTTTATTGTCACGTGTACCAAGATAGAATGAAAAGCTTTTGTTTACTGCTAACCAGTCAGCAGGAGGACAACACATGATTACATTCGAGCCACCCACAGTGTACAGTTACGTGACAATGTGAATAACGTTTAGTGCACGATAAAGTCTAGTGAGGTCCAATTAAAGCTAGTCCGTGGGTCTCCATTGAGGTGGACAGTCGCTCAGGCCTGCTTTCTAGTGGTTGGTAGGATGGGTCAGTTGCCTGTTAACAGCCGGGATGAAACTGTTCCTGAAACTGGAGGTGTGCGTTTTCACACTTCTGTACCTCTTACCTGATGGGAGAGGGGGGGAAGAGGGAGTGGCCAGGGTGGAGACTCGTCCTTGATCGTCCTGCTGGCCTTGCCGAGGCAGCGTGAGGTGTAGATGGAGTCAGTGGGAGGGAGGTTCATGAATTCATAAGTGATAGGAGCGGAATTAGGCCATTCGGCCCATCAAGTCTACTCCGCCATTCAATCATGGCTGATCTATCTCTCCCTAACCCCATTCTCCTGCCTTCTCCCCATAACCCCTGACACCCATACTAATGAAGAATCTATCCATCCATCCATCCATCCATCCATCCATCCATCCATCCATCCATCCATCCATCCATCCATCCATCCATCCATCCATCCATCCATCCATCCATCCATCCATCCATCCATCCATCCATCCATCCATCCATCCATCCATCCATCCATCCATCCATCCATCCATCCATCCATCCATCCATCCATCCACCCATCCATCCATCCATCCATCCATCCATCCATCCATCCATCCATCCATCCATCCATCCATCCATCCATCCATCCATCCATCCATCCATCCACCCATCCATCCATCCATCCATCCCTTCCTTAAAAATACCCATTGACTCGGCCTACATCGCCGTCTGTGGCAATGAATCCCACAGGTTCACCACCCCCTGATTAACAAAGTTCCTCCTCATCTCCTTCCTAAAGGGACGCCGGGTGACACAGAGGGAGCACTGTGCCGTCCCTGATGCCCACACTACCCCTCAAAGGTTACTTTGTGAGTGGTGAGTGGGGGGGGAGGGGCGGGGGGCAACACGCGGACAATTCAAGTTTGTCCCACTCTGCCAGGGGGCTCTGTGCCACACTCTGATGCCGTCTGCCTCTGGTGCAGCCAAGGGCAGTGCCAGGAGCAGGTGCTGAGGCAGCAGAGACTGTGCAGCAGAGAGCTGAGGGCCTGACAGAGGCCGCGGCCGGTGGGGCATTGCCGGTCAGCTTGAGGGGATGTAAACAAGCTCGTCGGACGTCCCCGCTGATGGGAAACACCGCCCTCCGCCTGTTGCCCTGCCACAACTCTGCATCTCATCAGTGAAAAAAACTAAAATGCATAACAGCTTTCCCTTGCTGTTTCTGCGTCTCCCATAATTAAGGCCCAGATGAATCCATTAATATTTTAAGTCCAACTGCCCGCGTCTCTGAACAGGAAACAAAGGCAAACTTACATTCATGGACCCGTGCGGTGCTGGAGTAACTCAGCGGGTCAGGCAGCATCTCTGGAGGTCATGGACAGGCAATGTTTCTGGTCATTCAGGGCCAACGTAGGGTACCATCCTGAACCATTGCCTATCCATGTTGTCCAGAGATCCAGACTTCCATAGAAGTTCGTGGGTCGGAAGAAAGGTCTCGACCTGCCTGACCCGCTGGGTTACTCCAGGACTTTGTGCTTTTTTTTGTTGGTAAAGTAGCATCTGCAGTTCCTTGCGTCTAAATGTAAATTCTTGTAGTGCCTTTCAGATCACCTGGATGTCAAAAGCACCATTCTGCAAATGACCTACACGTAAAATGTATTTAGCCCAAATCCCAAACCATGAAGCAGTCCCCTGAAAACAGCGATGGGATTCTGGGCAGATAATCTGCTCTGGGGAGGCAAGATTCAAGGGGGTCAAGAGTGTTTAATTGTTATATGGAACTCCTCCTTGCAGGGGCACAACAGGCCTGTAAATACAATATAACATAGAGAAACATAGAAACAAAGAAAATAGGTACAGGAGTAGGCCATTTGGCCCTTCGAGCCAGCACCGCCATCCAATTTGATCATGGCTGATCATCCAGAATCAGTGCTCCGTTCTTGATTTTTCTGCATATCCCTTGATTCCGTTAGCCCTAAGAGCGATATCTAACTCTCTCTTGAAAACATCCAGTGAATTGGCCTCCACTGCCTTCTGTGGCAGAGAATTCCACAGATTCACAACACTCTGGGTGGAAAAGTTTTTTGCTCATCTCAGTCCTAAATGGCCTACCCCTTATTTTTAGTACATAGATAATCCTTATATACATAGATAAAATGTAACAAACAAAAAATCAATAAATTAATAACCCTAATTCTAGTGCAATTAACTGCCTGAGATCCTCAGTGAAACCAAAAACAATCTGTAGAAGTTCATGGGTCAATAGACAATAGGTGCAGGAGGAGGCCATTCGGCCCTTCGAGCCAGCACCGCCATTCAATGTGATCATGGCTGATCATTCTCAATCAGTACCCCGTTCCTGCCTACTCCCCATACCCCCTGACTCCGCTATCCTTAAGAGCTCTATCTAGCTCTCTCTCTCAGTCCGGTCTTGGCCTGAACGTCACCTGTCCATGTTCTCCAGAGATGCTGCCTGACCCGTTGTGCCTTTTCATAGAAATTCATAGTTGAGGTTAGCGTTTGTGGTGTTCAAGAACCTGATTGTTGTTCACGATTCGAAAGAAAGGAGATGAGGATGAATTTCTTTGGTCAGAAGGTGGTGGATCTGTTGAATTCATTGCCGCAAACAGCTGTGGAGGCCAAGTCTTTGGGTATTTTAATGTGAAATGGACACGTTCTTGATTAGTAAGGATGTCTTGGGTTATGTAGGGCGGCACGGTAGCGCAGCGGTAGAGTTGCTGCTTTACAGCGAATGCAGCGCCGGAGACTCAGGTTCGATCCTGACTACGGGTGCTGCACTGTAAGGAGTTTGTACGTTCTCCCCGTGACCTGCGTGGGTTTTCTCCGAGATCTTCGGTTTCCTCCCACACTCCAAAGACGTACATGTATGTAGGTTAATTGGCTGGGTAAATGTAAAATGTAAAAATTGTCCCTAGTGGGTGTAGGATAGTGTTAATGTACGGGGATCACTGGGCGGCACGGACTTGGAGGGCCGAAAAGGCCTGTTTCCGGCTGTATATATATGATATGATATAATAAGGCAGGTGATGGGGTTAAGAGGGAAAGCTAGATTGGCCATGAATGAATAGCAGAGTAGACTCGATGGACCGAATGGCATAATTTTGCTCCTATGACACCAACATATGAACTTATGTAATAATGAACTAGCCACGCCAGTGCCTTGACCTTCTTCAATGATAATGGGGATTCTGTATGTTTACAAATACAAATTTCCATAGATGCACTGCAAGACGTATCCTGACAACATGGTCAGGCATGGCAATTCCAACGCACGGGAACGCCAGAGACCGCAGAACATAGTGAAGTCAGTATGTCCATCATTGTCACTGCCCTCTCCTTCATTAAAGGCACTGCCTCAAGAAGACAGCATCAGTTATCAAGGATCCCTGACTCTTCCCACTGCTGCCATCAGGCAGGTGGTACAGAAACCTGAAGTCCCACACCAGCAGGTTCAGGGACAGCTACTTTCTTATAGCTATCAGTTCCTTGAACTGACCTTCGCGACCCCAACATAATTCCCCAAACCCTTGCAATATTATGGAGTTGTTTTCGCGCTGTGTTTCACACCAACACCTCGCTGAACCCGCACCGAGGGCCGCGACCCACAGGGTGTAGCCTCCGACCCAACCCCCTGCTCGCTCCCCCGAAGACCAGAGGCCAGAGGATGGAACCAGCGACGACGATGGCAACCAACGAGGAGCGAGATCGTGAGGAGAGGAGAGGGAACAGCGGTCTTGTCTACTGCGCCCTCGATGGCAGCTGCAGGAGGCGCCGCTGGGCAAGAAAGGTGCACGGGCGAGGAGAGGGCCGTTAGTACCCAGGCCGATCCACACGTCCAAAGAAGGCCGTAGCTGGAGCCCCACTGCAGCATGGGGCTTGCCCGCTCATAATAACTAGAGCGCTGACTGGACTTTTAACATGGCGCCTCTTGCATGGGATCAGTGGACTACTGTACACTTGCTAATCAGGGATGTGCTTGGGTATACCAATACTCCACTGGACTGTTTGTAAGAAAATAATTTTACTTCACACAGATGATAATAAAAGCACCATTGAACCATCGTACCATTGAACCATTATTTATTGCACAGTCTTTTTTCTTACTGCTTCACAGAATTTAGGCGTGATTTATATATAATTTGTGTTATTGTGTGTTGTCCAAGTCTATGTGCTAAGTCTAAGATTAATTTTCATTTAAGATTTACATTGCACCTAAACCGATGAGCTTTATCTCATGTTGACCAATATCCATGAGGGGTGTACAGCACAAAAACAGGCCATTCAGGCCAACCCATGAAGTAGTCTCGTCTCTCGCCCTGCCACGAACACTTTGGTCAAGGTGTCAACACTGCAATATTTTTAACCGCATCTCAACATTAACCTATTGGAATGTGAATGTTAACTCAGTGCTTTCATACACAATCCACACTCAGTCCATTTGAACCCATCATCAAGTCATTGAGTCATACAGCGTGGAATCAGGCCCTTCGGCCCATCAAGTCCACACTGACCATCAACCATCCACTTACACCAATCCCATTCTATTCTCCTCCCCCCCTCTCCCCCTCTCCCCCCATTCCTAACAAATCCCACTGGAATCTACCACTCACCGACACACTTGGGGCAATATACAGGAACCTATTAACCTACCAAGTAGCACATCTTTGGGATGTGGGAGATAATCAAAGCCCCCAGGATAAACGGGGAGAAGGTGAAAACTGCCGGAGGTCAGGATTGAACCTGGGATCACGATAGCCGCAAGGCAGCAGTACTACCAGCCGTGCCATTGCAGTGCCCAGAACGATATGAGCTGTACGATTTATTGGGTATCCCACTTAACATTTAACCTATCTTTATTCAGTTTCCAAAATAATCTAAAAGGTAACAGATGGAATTGATAATCAATACAGGCAATATTTATTTAATGTGGTCAACTCTTCTTGCCAGGGAGCTGAACACACAAGAACTGTGTGACAAGAACAGGAAGGCTCTGTTCCCGCTCTGCACTGGTCAATAGACAATAGACAATAGGTGCAGGAGGAGGCCATTCGGCCCTTCGAGCCTGTACGCACCGCCATTCAATGTGATCATGGCTGATCATTCTCAATCAGTACCCCATTCCTGCCTTCTCCCCATACCCCCTGACTCCACTATCCTTAAGAGCTCTATCTAGCTCTCTCTTGAATGCATTCAGAGAATTGGCCTCCACTGCCTTCTGAGGCAGAGAATTCCACAGATTCACAACTCTCTGACTGAAAAAGTTTTTCCTCATCTCAGTTCTAAATGGCCTACCCCTTATTCTTAAACTGTGGCCCCTTGTTCTGGACTCCCCCAACATTGGGAACATGTTTCCTGCCTCTAACGAGTCCAACACCTTAATAATCTTATACGTTTCGATAAGATCTCCTCTCATCCTTCTAAATTCCAGTGCATACAAGCCTAGTCGCTCCAGTCTTTCAACATATGATAGTCCCGCCATTCCGGGAATTAACCTAGTAAATCTACGCTGCACGCCCTCAATAGCAAGAATATCCTTCCTCAAATTTGGAGAGGATATTGGTCTATGTTCTATGTACTCCCATTTCCCCGCATTGGGTTCTTAGTCTTCTCCAACTAGGTAAGCCAAGTCCTTCTCAAGAAGCTCTCGTGTTGTGAGAGAGCCTGCCTCCATCACGCCCTCAGGCAGCGGTCCCTAGATTCCACCCACTCTCTGTGTTCAAGGATTAGCCATGGGATCCCCCTTCTCCCACTCACCTTAAACCTTTGACCACCTCTTTTAGGTACCTTACCACCAGACATTAAAGATTCTTACGAAGATAGACACAAAATGCTGGAGTAACTCAGCGGGACAGGCAGCATCTCTGGACAGAAGGAATGGGTGACGTTTCGGGTCGAGGCCCTTCTTCAGACTTCATCTCAACCCGAATCGTCACCCATTCCTTCTCTCCAGAGATGCTGCCTGTCCCGCTGAGTTACTCCAGCATTTTGTGTCTATCTTCAGTTTAAACCAGCATCTGCAGTTCCTTCCTACACATAAAAGATTCTTACTATCTAATCTATCAATCCCCCCTCATAACTTTGTACACATCTATGAGTGAACCCCCTCAGTCTATTCCACGCCATGGAAAAATAACCCGGTCTCTCCTTAGAACTGAACTGTTCTAGTCTGGGCAACATCCTCTCCAGACCCCTCAATCTCTCTCTGACCTTAGCCCTAAATGTAGCTTGGCTTAGTTTGTAGATAGAAAGGGCGTGGAAACAGGCTCTTTAGTCCACACCAGCCATCGATCATGCTTTCCCACTAGATCTATGTTATCCCATTTTCCCATCCACATTCAACATACTAGGGGCGATTTACAGAGGCCAATTAACCTACAAACCCACACATCTGTGTGATGTGGGCAGAAACCAGAGCACCCGAAGGAAACCCACATGGTCATGGGGAGAACGTGCAAACTCCACACAAATAAGCACCTGAGGTCAGGATCGAACCTGGGTCTCTGGCGCTGTGAGGCTGCAGCTTTACCAGCTGTACCACTGCACCGCCCTTTATCTTTCCCCTTCCTGTTCAATCTCTCCATAATTTTGTGCCTCACTAATCACCTAATCTCCCAGACTCCTCATATCGCCCGGGCAAAAGGCTTTCAACTTGGTAGCAGTTGCAAATCTCTGAAGATATCCAGCTGTATCATGTAACACACTCCTTCAGAATGCAGAAACAAGGAACTGCAGGTGCTGGTTTGAAAAGAAGACACAAAGTGGTGGAGTAACTCAGCAGGTCTGGCAGCATCTCAGGAGACCATAAATAACTGTTATCAGGCAATCCAGCTGTTATCAGGCAACTGAACCATCCTATCAACAACTAGAGAATATTCCTGAGTTGCTACCTACCTCATTGGCGACCCATGGACTATCTTTAATCGGACTTTACTGGACTTTATCTCGCACTAAACGTTATTCCCTTTATCATGTATCTGTACACTGCGGATGGCTCCATTGTAAATCATGTATAGTCATTCCGCTGATAGACACAAAGTGCTGGAGTAACTCAGCGGGTCAGGCAACATCTCTGGAGAAAAAGGAGGGGTGACGTTTCGGGTCGGGACCGTTCTTCAGACTCAGCCTTAGTCTTTCCGTGGACTGGTTAGGGCACAACAAAAGCTTTTCACTGTACCCATGACAATAAACTAAACGAAACTGAAATAGGATGACATTTCGGGTTAGGACCCTTCGTCAGACTGACAATAGACAATAGGCAATAGACAATAGGTGCAGGAGGAGGCCATTCGGCCCTTCGAGCCAGCACAGCCATTCAATGTGATCATGGCTGATCATTCTCAATCAGTACCCCGTTCCTGCCTTCTCCCCATACCCTCTGACTCCGCTATCCTTAAGAGCTCTATCCAGCTCTCTCTTGAATGCATTCAGAGAATTGGCCTCCACTGCCTTCTGAGGCAGAGAATTCCACAGATTCACAACTCTCTGACTGAAAAGAGAGTTCTAAATGGCCTACCCCTTATTCTTAAACTGTGGCCCCTTGTTCTGGACACCCCCAACACTGGGAACATGTTTCCTGCCTCTAACGTGTCCAACCCCTTAATAATCTTATACGTTTCGATAAGACTTAATAACCTTATACGTTTCGATTGCGGGGTGGGTGGGGAATGAAAGCTGGAAGAGAGGAGGGGCAAGACAAGGCATGTGTGCGGGGCAATCACACGTACGTAGTCCAGTGCTCATGCGTCCAGGGTTTCTGCATGTCAGCACGTCTTGGTATGTGTTGGCAATGTCTGTTTAAACAGTGTCCTGGCCCAGTGTTAGCATGCCCTCTGCAGCTAGCCAGCACGGATTGCCAAGCTAATAACACTGAGTCCCCACTCACACATGTGTTCTCACTCAGACGGCAGCTGGCAGATGCTGAGGCAGAGGCCGTGTTGGGTTTTCGCACACGGCTATCGATCCAGGAAACACGGGGATTCTTCTGCTCCGCGGCGCAGATCCGCGTGAAGGGAGGAAAGGTACGAGACGCTTACAACGGGCGTTTTCTGAACTATTATCCAGCCAAACAGCCGATTCAGGTCGGCCGACTGCAAATGTCTTCAGCTGCCTTGCTGGATAATAAAGCAGCTTGCAAATGTACTGAGCCAGCCCCCATAAACTGGTCACACTCAACGGTGAACAAGAAGCAGTTAAGCTGCTGGTGGAGACAGTGGATGTGGTTGACGAGTGAGAACTGCTTGAACACACCAAACGCCAAGTCAGTGGGTATTTTTAAGGCAGAGATGGTTAGATTCTTGAATAGTATGGGTGTCAGTAGTTACGGGGAGAAGGCAGGAGAACAAGGGGAAGATAGATCCACCATGATTGATTGGTGGAGTAGATTTGATGGGCTGAATGGCCTAATTCTTCTCCTGGTTCTTTTATACTGGTTCCCTAAAGCCCACAATTTCCTGATCGAGTCCATAAAGTCATACAGCATGGATACAGATCCTTCGGCCCGACTTGCCCAGGCCGACCAACATGCCCCATCTACACTAGTCCCAGCTGCCTGCGTGTGGTCATATCATATCATCATATCATATATCTACAGCCGGAAACAGGCCTTTTCGGCCCTCCAAGTCCGTGCCGCCCAGTGATCCCCGTACATTAACACTATCCTACACCCACTAGGGACAATTTTTACATTTACCCAGCCAATTAACCTACATACCTGTACGTCTTTGGAGTGTGGGAGGAAACCGAAGATCTCGGAGAAAACCCACGCAGGTCACGGGGAGAACGTACAAACTCCTTACAGTGCAGCACCCGTAGTCAGGATCGAACCTGTGTCTCCGGCGCTGCATTCGCTGTAAAGCAGCAACTCTACCGCTGCGCTACCGTACCGTACCGTACCGGTCCATATCCCTCTGAACCTAAATCTTTCAAAAGTCTGAAAAATATCCTCCTCTGTAAAACCATCCAGTGAGCCGACTTCCACAGCCTTCCTGTGCAGGGAATTCCAGGGATTCACCATCCTTGTCCCACATTCAAATCATCTCCTGCTAGCTTCGACCTCCCACCTGCTCAATTTACAGCGGCCGATGAAACTACTGGCCCGCACGCGGGGGGTACCCCACGCGATCACAGGGGGAACGTGCAAACTCCACGAACAGGAGCACCAGAGGTCTGGTCTCTGGAGCTGCGAGCCAGCAGCACTACCCGCTGCACCACGACGCCGCATTTCTTCTGCTGTGAACGGCGTTAGTGAGGAAAAATAAATGGGGGTGTATTCTGATCAGTGCGGTGGGAGACCGTGACTGTAGTTCAATGAGAAAACCGCTGAGGCCAGAGAGGATAATGTGAGGAGACCCATTCCTTCTCTCCAGAGATGCTGCCTGACCCGCCGAGCTACTCCAGCATTTTGTGTCTGTCTTCGGTTTAAACCAGCATCTGCAGTTCCTTCCTACACAGGATAATGTGAGGGACTGGTGGATTGAAGAATCCCACAGTCATTTGAGATTGTGCCTCGGTTTGATTCATGACTAAGAAATCCTGACAAAATATAAAGTCACAAAAACAGGCCCTTCGGCCCAACTCGCCCCTGCCGACCGACGCCACATTTAAACTATTCCCAGTTTCCAATCCCTGCGCATCTATATACTAAAACTCTCGTTTGTTTGTTTGTTTGTTCCTGAACTACAGCCAAAACGGTACACGATAGCGCGACAATTTTAGGCCCACCTTACTCACCGTCGTCCCTTTGGAAGAAGTTTCATTGAAATCGGTGTTATATTTTTTAACTTATTCACATTTTAAAGTTTAAATCTATCTCCTAGGGAGGGAGGGTGGGAGGGAGGGAGGAGGGGAGGAGGGAGGATAAAGGGGGTTGAGGGGGATGGAGTGGGGGGGGAGGGGAAGGGGGAAGAGGGAGGGGAAGGGGGAAGAGGGAGGGGAGGGGGAGAGGGGGTGGAGGGAGGGGGAGGGGGGTGGAGGGAGGGGGGTGGGCAGCGTTGGGCAACATTGGGCAGCATTGGGTGGCATTGGGCAGCATTGGGCAGCGGGGAGAGAGAGCTTGCTGTAAAACTCTTGAAGAACGCTGCATCGGGCACGTCTGTGCAGCGGAGGTACCATGGTGTTGGATGCAGACAATGCGCACCAATGCATGTGCATCGCCCTGGCAACGTGTGGCCTGGTCACCTGGTAACGGCGCCAAGCTCCCTTGCACCATTTCCCGCCTCCCCCCCCCCCCCCCCACCCCACCTCTGCCAGTCACCCAACAGCAGGCGCCACTGATGGGTGCGTTGTTATTGTTTGTTTTGTAAATATTCATTAAGTTTAGTTTAGTTTACAGATACAGCGCAGAAACAGGCCTTTCGGCCTGCCGAGTCCATGCCGACCAGCGATCCCCGCACACCAACACTATCCTACACACACTAGGGACAATTTACACCCATACCAAGCCAATTATCCTGCAAACCTGTACGTCTTTGGAATATGGGAGGAAACCGAAGATCTCGGAGAAAACCCACGCAGGTCACGGGGAGAGCGAACAAACTCCGTACAGACGGCGCCCGTAGTCGGGATGGAACCTGGACAGGAGGGAAGAGGAACTTTCATCCCATTCAGACCAGTGAGCTGGAACATTGCAGGTCATGGTAGGGCAATACGAAGATCTGGACACCTTGACCCCAACAGTTCTTCAAGGACAAAATCCGACCTCCATCGTCTCTGCGGGTCGAGCTTGGGATGTCTTGCAATTAACACCATGCATGTCTTTGGTGTTTAGAGGATGCACATCATCCCCTCCCCCCTGGCCCTCAGTCTGAAGAAGGGTCTCGACCCAAAACATCATCTATTCCTTTTCTCCAGAGATGGTGCCTGCGCCGCTGAGTTACTCCAGCATTTTGTGTCTATCTTGGTGTGTAGAGGCTGTGTGTTCAAACTCTGGCGTGCAAAGACCCAGGTTGGCACCTGAATGCAGACATGAAGAGGCACTGAGTTTGAAATGACATGTCCAACCAAGCTTGTTCAGGTAAATTCACAGTCATGCAGCGTTATGTCACCCTCTGGAGCCTTGCAAATTTAACCCTCGTCATTCCAAATAAATCATGGGTGCAATTTGGATGTCGTATTTGTACATCATGACAACGTATTGTGGAAGGACCTTGCTGAAGACCTATCTATTTTGCATGCCAAGATAACCTGTTGCCAAGACATACCTGCCCACGGTCCATACCCCTCCATTCCCTGCATGTCCATGCACCTATCCAAAAGCTTCTTAAAAGCCTCAATCATATCTGCCTCACCCACCACCCCTGGCAGCATGTTCCAGGCCCCCACCATCCTCTGTGTATTAAAAAAAAACTTCCCTCGACTCTGTCCTTTAAACGTTGCCCCTCTCAGCTTAAAGCGCTGCCCTCTAGTATTTGATAGACAATAGGTAATAGCCAATAGGTGCAGGAGGAGGCCATTCGGCCCTTCGTGCCAGCACCGCCATTCAATGTGATCATGGCTGATCATTCTCAATCACTACCCCGTTCCTGCCTTCTCCCCATACCCCCTGACTCCGCTATCCTTAAGAGCTCTATCCAGCTCTCTCTTGAATGCATTCAGAGAATTGGCCTCCACTGCCTTCTGAGGCAGAGAATTCCACAGATTCACAACTCTCTGACTGAAAAAGTTTTTCCTCATCTCAGTTCTAAATGGCCTACCCCTTATTCTTAAACTGTGGCCCCTGGTTCTGGACTCCCCCAACATTGGGAACATGTTTCCCGCCTCTAACGTGTCCAACCCCTTAATAATCTTATACGTTTCGATAAGATCTCCTCTCATCCTTCTAAATTCCAGTGTATACAAGCCTAGTCGCTCCAGTCTTTCAACATATGACAGTCCCGCCATTCCGTGAATTAACCTAGTAAACGCCCTCAATAGGAAGAATATCCTTCCTCAGATTTGGAGACCAAAACTGCACACAGTACTCCAGGTGCGGTCTCACTAGGGCCCTGTACAACTGCAGAAGGACCTCTTTGCTCCGTTTAGGTTAATTTATTATTATTGTCACATGTACTGAGTGAGGTACAGTGAAAAGCATATATGTTGCCTGCTATCCAGTTGACCCTGTCTGTCTTTTGGGATTTTATATTCTTCTATTCATTTTTTGTAATTTTCCGGTCAATACAATACAACAGATTGTCCATACAGTTGTGAAAGTTAAATAGTGCGAAATCATTATATCAAAAATAAAACAATATAATCACACATGATATTTTCTGACCGAAAAAAAAGGTGTAGGCAGAAGCCAAAGCTTATTGTGACTACCTTTTAATACTTAACAAAATATAATTTAAAAAAAATACCACATCATAAGTCAGAAGCAGGTAAACAAAACATAGAAAGAAACACAAACATAGTCAAGAACCATCATTTCCGTCATGTCTCAGTGCTGATCACATATTTCGTGTCTTTCAAATATAATATTTTTGATGATTTTCTTGAATTTACACATATTACCACACTCTTTTAATTCATTGTTTCAACTATTCCATAAATTGACCCCTTTAACATTCACACATCTATTTTTCACATTTGTTCTTACCCTCATTTTTCCAAATATATAATTACCCCTGAATGGATACCTCGTTAAGTAAACTTTGTGATCGAATATTGCTGTCGCAATAAACTTCTTCAACAAAGAACGAGCCTCCAGACTCGCCATAACCTGCTCTCCCTCACTGAAAACAAACCTTGGATACAGTCAGGAAGTGTTCTTTCTTTTGCTCTCAACATTATTCTCTCCTCAACCCAAGGAAAAACAATTCAAGTCTGTCCAACCTCTCTTTGTAATTAAGGGCAGATTGGGCACCAATGGTTTGCCAATCATTCATCACTGGTCTACAACCCCGGGCAGACTTGGCACTGGTGGTCCTCACTTGTGTGGGTGGAGACATAGTGGTCTTGTGCCCTGTCCCTCCATAGCAGCGTCCTCCCCCTCCCCCTCCCCCTCCACCCCCCACCCCGCCCCCCCCAACCCTGCATGCCCATCACTGCAACGCCAGCTTAAGGTTCCTATCTATGCATCATGCAACCAAACGGTGGCATGGTGGCGCAGCGGTAGAGTTGCTGCCTCACCCGAGTTCAATCCTGACAATGGGTGCTGTCTGTATGGAGTTTGTACGTTCTCCCCGTGACTGCGTGGGTTTTCTCCGGGTGTTCCGGTTTCCTCCCACACTCGAAAGGCATGCAGGTTTGCACGCTAATCGGCTTTGGTAAAATGGTAAATTGTCCGCAGTGTGCAGGATAGTGTTAGTGTACGGGGAATCACTGGTTAGCACGGACCCGGTGAGCCGAAGGGCCTGTTTCTGCACTGTATCTCTAAACGAAATTCAACTCCTTCTGTGCTTTTCCTCTCCCAACTCTGGACGCAGGTCCTCTGGGAGCTCACAAGGTGAGGCGGGAAACACGGCAGCCAAAGTGAGCACAGAGATCCCACAGACAGCTCTGCGATAAGGACCAGTTAATCCATTCTCAGGTCGAGGGAGATATTGGGGTGAGGATTCCAAGGAGAAGACCCCCATGCTTTTTCTCCAAGAGAGGTGTGTGGGAACATCTCGATCCAGCTGAGAGGGAAAATGGTACTACCTGTCAACACCTTCGGTATTTCCATAGGACCCTTTTGCATCTGACACTCAAATCAATGAAGCAAGTTCCTGGTTGACCCATTGTGTGAAGAGTGTAGATCATAAACACTCCCTCCAGTGTGCAAGTGGTCACTTGAATCAATGGGCTTTTCAACTGCAGCCTGTTCAAATGTATTTTTAACTCGGGGGCCTTTCTGTTGTAACTTGCCGCATTTAATCACTCAAAGGAAACATTTTAAAAATGCTTACACTATGTTGCAGAACTTATTCAACTTTGTGTTTATGTAAGCTGGATTTAAAGGCATTTTGTTCTTTTCCACAACGTAACTTTTTTCAAATAAACCTTCTGGTTTATCCGGCCTTTATGACCGTGGTTTCTCCAGTACGCTGTAACTGGAAGTATGGGTTAGGTCGGTACCGAGCTCCCAAAGTTATCCAGAGGAGGCAAGAAACTTGGATAACAATGGCACTGGAGGTGACTGGAGGTGTTGAGGTTGCCCTCTGACGCCTTCTGGTGGACAGTTGGAGAACAGCGGATGCAGGATGTCTCCTGTGCACCCCATTCATTACTGGGTGACTGGGTATATATATAAATATAACAGCGGCAGTCATTCAAAAGCGGGACAACAAATGAAATAAATAAATAAGAACATTGTTTAGTTTATTATTGCATAGTTTAGTTCATTAATGTCACATGTACTGAGTTTCTGGTGCAAAAGCTTTTTTGATTTTCAAATGTTAATAGACAATAGACAATAGACAATAGGTGCAGGAGGAGTCCATTCGGCCCTTCGAACCAGCACCGCCATTCAATGTGATCATGGCTGATCATTCTCAATCAGTACCCCATTCCTGCCTTCTCCCCATACCCCCTGACTCCACTATCCGTAAGAGCTCTATCTAGCTCTCTCTTGAATGCATTCAGAGAATTGGCCCCCACTGCCTTCTGAGGCAGAGAATTCCACAGATTCACAACTCTCTGACTGAAAAAGTTTTTCCTCATCTCAGTTCTAAATGGCCTACCTCTTATTCTTAAACTGTGGCCCCTTGTTCTGGACTCCCCCAACATTGGGAACATGTTTCCTGCCTCTATTGTGTCCAACCCCTTAATAATCTTATACGTTTCTATAAGATCTCCTCTCATCCTTTTAAATTCCAGTGTATACAAGCCTAGTCGCTCCAGTCTTTCAACATATGACAGTCCCGCCATTCCGGGAATTAACCTAGTAAACCTACGCTGCACGCCCTCAATAGCAACTGAACAACTGAACTGTCCTCTCACCAACTAGAGAGCAGTCCTGACCTCCCATCTACCTCATTGAAGACCTTTAAACTATCTTTAGTCAGATTTTGCTGGACTTTATCTTGCACTAAATGTTATTCCCTTCAACCTGTATCTGTACACTGTGGACGGCTTGATTGGAATCATGTATAGTCTTTTCACTGACTGGTTAGCATGCAACAAAAAAGCTTTTCCCTGTACCCTGGTATACATGAGAATAATAAACGAAACGAAACATTGCAGCCGTAAATAACCATAAACAATCCCCAATTTAATTAATGTGCTGCGGCAACTAAAATAAATCTGTTTACTTTCATTATTCACAACATAAATTATTCCACAGTTTTTAATATGATAAAGGGTGGTGCAGCAGTCGAGTTGCTGCCTCACATCGCCAGAGACCCGGGTTCGATGCTGTCTGTACGGAGTTTGGACGTTCTCCCTGTGATCGCGTGACCACATGAGATGGCTGAAGAGGCCGATCCTGGAGCCACAGACTTGCGGGCGGCACAGTGGCGCAGCGGTAGAGTTGCTGCCTTACAGCAAATGCAGCGCCGGAGACTCAGGTTCGATCCTGACTACAGGCGCCATCTGTACGGAGTTTGTACTTTCTCCCTGTGAGGGTTTTCTCCGAGATCTTCGGTTTCCTCCCACACTCCAAAAACGTACAGGTATGTAGGTTAATTGGCTGGGCAAATGTAAAAATTGTCCCTAGTGTGTGTAGGATAGTGTTAGTGTGCGGGGATCGCTGGGCGGCGCGGACTCGGTGGGCCGAAGGGCTTGTTTCCACTCTGTACCTCTAAATCTAAATCTAAAAATATCCCTGGAGTTATAGTCACAATCATGACACAAAATGCTGGAGTAACTCAGTGGGTCAGGCAGCATCTGTGGAGAAAAAGGAACAGGTGACGTTTCAGGTCGGGACCCCAGCAGCATGCAAACTTCGGCCCAGCTTGCCCATACGGACCAAGAAGCCCCATCGACACTAATCCCACCAGCCTGCGTTTGGCACATACCCCTCTAAACATGTCCTATCCATGTACCTGTCCAAATGTCTTTTAATGTTGTCACAGTATATACCCTCTCGGTGGACAACCATACGTGAAATCCCTTAATGCGGGGAGACTGGGACACAGAGAGACCAGGGTCCAATGGCATGGACCCCACCACGGTTTGGAGTCTCCTTGCCGTAGTCTTCTTCTCAGCCGTTGTGGTCTCCACCCCCAGGCCAGCCCCCATCCTCACTCAGCCTGTACCACTGTTCTTGGCCCGCACTTTGTCAGGAACCTCCCCCTCGACCTTCCTGCCACGGGCAACCCTACAAATAGCGTGGCTCCGTACGGTTTAGCTCAATAAAATGTATTGAACTTTAATAAAAGCACAAAGCGCCAGAGGAACTCAGCAGGTCAGGCAGCATCTGTGGAGGAATAAAGAACTGCAGATGCTAATTGATGGCAAAACAGACACACAAAGTGCTGGAGTAACTCAGCGGGGTCAGGCAGCATCTCTGGACAAAAACGGATCGGTGCCCTGGTGTCTTCAGAAGGATGATGGGGGGAACCTCATTGAAACTTCCCGAATAGTGAGCGGCCTGGATAGAGTGGATGTGGAGAGGATGTTTCCACCAGTGGGAGAGTCTTGGACGAGAGGGCACAGCCTCAGAATAAAAGGACATACTTTGAGAAAGAGATGAGGAGGAATTTCTTCAGTCAGAAGGTGGTGGATTTGTGGAATTCATTGCCACAGGAGGCTGTGGAAGCTGTCAATGGATATTTTTAAGGCGGAGATTGATAGATTCTTGATTAGTACGGGTGTCAGGGGGTATGGGGAGAAGGAAGGAGAATGGGATTGATCAGCTATGATTGAATGGTAGGGCAGACCTGCTGCTATAATTTATGAACCCCTGAACATATGAAGTTATTTCGGGTCGGGGCTCTTCTTCCAGTTCTCGTTTCAGTTTGGGACCCTGCTTCAGATTGATCTCAGAGCACTATATCCCCATATCAGAGCACTATATCCCCATATCAGAGCACTATACCCCATATCAGAGCACTATATCCCCATATCAGAGCATTATACCCCCCATATCAGAGCATCATATCCCCATATCAGAGCATCATATTCCCATATCAAAGCATCATATCCCCATATCAGAGCATCATATCCCCATATCAGAACATCATATCCCCATATCAGAGCATCATATCCCCATATCAGAGCATCATATCCCCATATCAGAGCATCACATCCCCATATCAGTGCATTATATCCCCATATCACAGTCCCCATATCACAGTCCCCATATCACAGCATTATATCCGCATATCACAGCATTATATTCCCCATATCAATGCATTATATCCCATATCAGTGCATCATATCGCATATCAGTGCATTATATCCCCATATCAAGGGGCCACAGTTTAAGAATAAGGGGTAGGCCATTTAGAACGGAGATGAGGAAAAACTTTTTCAGTCAGAGAGTTGTGAATCTGTGGAATTCTCTGCCTCAGAGGGCAGTGGAGACCAATTCTCTGAATGCATTCAAGAGAGAGCTAGATAGAGCTCTTAAGGATAGTGGAGTCAGGGGGTATGGGGAGAAGGCAGAAACGGGGTACTGATTGAGAATGATCAGCCATGATCACATTGAATGGCTCGAAGGGCCGAATGGCCTCCTCCTGCACCTATTGTCCATTGTCTATATCACTATATCCCCATGTCACAGTCCCCATATCAGTGCATTATATCCCATATCAGTGCATCATATCCCCATATCAGTGCATTATATCCCATATCAGTGCATCATATCCCCATATCAGTGCATTATATCCCATATCAGTGCATTATATCCCATATCAGTGCATTATATCCCATATCAGTGCATTATATCCCATATCAGTGCATCATATCCCCATATCAGTGCATTATATCCCATATCAGTGTATCATATCCCCATATCAGTGCATTATATCCCATATCAGTGCATTATATCCCATATCAGTGCATCATATCCCCATATCAGTTCCCATATCAGTGCATTATATCCCATATCAGTGCATCATATCCCCATATCAGTGCATTATATCCCCATATCAGTGCATTATATCCCATATCAGTGCATCATATCCCCATATCAATGCATTATATCCCCATATCAGTGCATTATATCCCATATCAGTGCATCATATCCCCATATCAGTCCCCAAATCAGTGCATTATATCCCCATATCAGTGCATTATATCCGCATATCAGTGCATTATATCCGCATATTAGTGCATTATATCTCCCCACATCATGTAAACCACAGGGTTAAGCTTTGCATGTTCACCACATTGCAGCAAAGTGGCTGGAAATCCTCACTGGGAAAGTGCACCGCAGAAGTTCAAGTCTCGCGATGTCGGCTCAGCAGCACTGTTCAAACCCTTGGCTGGGGACCTCCAGCAGCAGGTAGCAGCCTGTGGAGGTCACTCTCACACAAGATAAATGGCTTTCCAGTGAGCCCCCCCTCCCCTCCCCTCCTCTCCCCTGCTCGCCGGCCCTGCCCCCAGCCGCCGAGAGGCAGCACACAGCTCTGGTGAGAATGCTGCCCCTGTGTTATCACCTCCACTCTTGCAGCCGGCTCAGAGCAGCTGTAACTCCCAGGGAGATCTAACCCAGCGGGATGCAAATCCTGAAAGCCCAGGCTCGCCACCAACGGATTTCCTAACAGGGGGGTGACGGGCAAGTAAAATGCCATTGTTAATAGAATTATTGTTGTGATCCTGGCTCGATCTGCTGCAGTCTGCGGTCTGTTGCAATGTTACTGCCTGTGTGCTTTTAACTCTGGGCACTGGGTGTGAGTGGAGCTTGGACGTAGAGGAGTGCCCGCCTAGCCACATGTCAGGGTGAGAGGGTACAATGGCTCTTTCCTTGTCATATGTATCGAGGTCCGGTGAAATGTGTGTTTGTATACAGTCCAGTGCAACCATCACGATACATAAGCACATGGGCATCTCGGATACAGTACATGTGTTTAGCTATGGTAGATTTTACGAGATACAGCATGGAGTCAGGCCCTTCGGCCCACCGTCTCCGTGCTGCCCATCGATCACCCCATGCACTAGCACTACCCTGCACACCAGGGACCATTGACAATTTCCAGATCCCAATTAACCTACAAACCCGCACGTCTTTGGAGTGTGGGAGGAAACCGGAGCAGCCGAAGAAACCCCACGTGGCCGCGGGGAGAACGTACAGACAGCACCCGTAGTCAGAATTGAACTTGGGTCTCTAGCGCTGTAAGGCAGCAACTCTGCTGCTGTACACTGTGACACTGTAGTACACTGGGACAATGTACATCAGTCTGAAGAAGGGTCTCGACCCGAAACGTCACCCATTCCTTCTCTCCTGAGATGCTGCCTGACCTGCTGAGTTACTCCAGCACTTTGTGAATAAATAAGGGGCAATATACATGGTCACCAATTTTGGCACCATTTTCAAGTCCCAGTTGTTGCATGTCCAGGGCTCTTGACCTGACCATGAGGTCCGTGGGTATTGATTGGAATGGTTGGCAGTCACGGCGGTGGCTAACCCAACCAGAACCCACCCACTCTGCTCGTCTCCACCTCCTGGTTCGACGGAGCTCGTCAGAAGCTCCCTCTGTAGAGCATAGTTGGCGGTTTCCTATGTATGTGTTCAACGACCTATGGTGCTCCCCTCCCACTTGAAATGAGGGGTGGGGAGTGAGGGAGGGGGGTGAGGGAGAGAAGTTGGCAGCTCACAATCCCTTAAAGCCCCCTACCAGTAACTTTACGGAGTGCAACACCTTCAGTTTTAATGTGGGAACAAGGAACACTGCGGATGCTGCTTAATACCAAATATGGACACAAAGTGCTGGAGTAACCCAGTGGGTCAGGCAGCATCTCTGGAGAAAAAGGATGGGTGAAGAAGGGTCCTGACCCGAAACGTCACCCATCCTCCTTCTCCATAGTTGTTGCCTCGCCCTGTTTCAGTTGAGTTTATTGTCTCGCGTACCGAGGTACAGTGAAAAGCCTTTGTTGCGTGCTCACCAGTTAGCGGAGAGACAACACGTGATTACAATCGAGCCATTTGCAGTGTGCAGGTACATGATAAGGGAATAACGTTTAGTGCAAGGTAAAGCCAGCAAAGTCCAAATCAAGGATAGTCCGAGGGTCACCAAAGAGGTAGATAGTAGCTCAGAGTTGCTCTCTGGTTGCGGTTGGTTGACCTGCTGAGTTACTCCTGCGCTTTGTGTCTACCTTCAGTTTTAAGCTGAGAATAACACAATCCTTCTTCCGAGCTGCAGTCCCTCGAATCACGGTAGCGCAGCGGTAGAGTTGCTGCTTTACAGCGAATGCAGCGCCGGAGACTCAGGTTCGATCCTGACTACGGGTGCTGCACTGTAAGGAGTTTGTACGTTCTCCCCGTGACCTGCGTGGGTTTTCTCCGAGATCTTCGGTTTCCTCCCACACTCCAAAGACGTACAGGTATGTAGGTTAATTGGCTGGGTAAATGTAAAAAATTGTCCCTAGTGGGTGTAGGATAGTGTTAATGTACGGGGATCGCTGGGCGGCACGGACTTGGAGGGCCGAAAAGGCCTGTTTCCGGCTGTATAGATATGATATGATATGATATGAATCGTCGTTCATCTGCCTTTAGTTCACACCCTCCTGCGTCTGTCTCCCCACTCTGTGTGGTACACCTTCATCTCACTGATGATTCCCAGAGCCAAACACCTTGATAGCTTCTCCAGAAACCGGCTAATTATATTCTGCGGCACACGTTACAAATGTTGAAATAATGAGACGTTCAGGGTTGGCTTCCCTTTGTGTCCGTCACAGCAGACCGTCGGAAACGGCACGCGTCTTCGTGAATAAACATGATGTCATTTTAATTTCATTCACATTCCTTACCGGACAGCTGCTGTCAGCATCACTGGATAAAAATACCAACGTGCGTGTGACAGCTGCCAGTTCAGGCGCTTTTCAGTGCGACTGCCAGCAATCAGTGCCAGCAGCCAGCGAGGGCCGTGCGAAGTTCTGGTCGCCGCACCGCGGGAAATGTGTGGTTGCCCGGAGGACCAATTCACCGGGATGTTGCCAGGAACGGGGGGGCCGTGGCGATGAGGAGAGGTCGGTGAGGCTGGACCGATTTAGGTTTGTTTAGGTCAGAGGTACAGCGTGGGCACGGGCCCTTCGGCCCATCGAGTCCGTGGCCGACCAGCGATCCCCGCACACTAACACTATCCCTGTTCCCAATGTTGGGCGAGTCCAGAACCAGGGGCCACAGTCTTAGAATAAAGGGGATGCCATTTAAATCTGAGGTGAGACAAAACTTTTTTCACCCAGAGAGTTGTGAATTTGTGGAATTCTCTGCCACGGAGGGCAGTGGAAGCCAAATCACTGGATGGATTTAAGAGAGAGTTAGATAGAGATCTAGGGGCTAGTGGAATCAAGGGATATGGGGAGAAGGCAGGCACAGGGTATTGATTGGGGATGATCAGCCATGATCACGTTGAATGGCGGTGCTGGCTCGAAGGGCCGAATGGCCTCCTCCTGCACCTATTTTCTATCTATCTATCTAAGCTTGCCATCCCCACGTCACGGCGCCAGGAGGAAGAGGAGAGCTCTGCCCAAGCCGGTTGCCTGCCCCTTTTCCGTGGTTAAGTCCACACCCGGGTGGTACTAGAAAGGGACTGGGCACTGTCCACGGGTACCCTGGGGGGTTTCCGGGACCGCTGGGCACCAGGGGGGGGGGGAATGCATCCTCAATAAGGATGGTGATGTAGTTGTATTAAGTAGAAGAAAATAACTGCAGATGCTGGTACAAATCGAAGGTATTTATTCACAAAACGCTGGAGTAACTCAGCAGGTCAGGCAGCATCTCGGGAGAGAAGGAATGGGTGACGTTTCGGGTCGGATCTGAAGAGGGGTCTCGACCCGAAACGTCGCCCATTCCTTCTCTCCCGAGATGCTGCCTGACCTGCTGAGTTACTCCAGCGTTTTGTGAATAAATAGTTGTATTAAGTAGTACACTTGTTTGACCTGTGTTATGGTGGTTGGTTTTGTTTTGATTTATTTCGTACTGTACATATTATTGTGAATAATGGGATTAAATTATTTTTGGTTAAAAAAAAAACACTACCCTACACACACTCGGGACAATTTTACATTTGTACATTTATACCTAGGCAATTGACCTACATACCTGCACGTCTTTGGAGTGTGGGGGGAAACAGAAGATCTCGGAGAAGACCCGCGCAGGTCACGGGGAGAACGTACAAACTCCGTACAGACAAGCACCCGCAGTAAGGATCGAACCCGGGTCTCTGGCGCTGTGAGGCAGTAGCACTACCGCTGCACCACTATGCCACCATAATCTCAGTGGGATATCGGAGGCTGAAGGATGACTTTACAGAGGTTTATGGAACCAATGGGGCATTGGCAGTGGCACGGTGGCACAGCTGCTAGAGCCACTGCCTTACAGCGCCAGAGAACCGGGTTCGATCCTGAACCCAGGTGCTGACTGTGTGCAGTTTGCACGTTCTCCCTCTGAGCGCGTGGGTCTCCTCCAGGTGCTCTGGTTTCCTCCCTCATCCTAAAGACGTGCGGATAATAAGTTAAATGGCCTCTGTAAATCCCCCCATGTGCGCAGGAAGTGGACCTTCTTCGTTTCGTGTCCATCATCCACGTGTTAAATGTTACATCACTGTCATCGTCCGTCCTGAAAAGGGCGGAAGCTTCCGGCGACAATCAGTGGGAGCCAACACTTGTACAGTAGGCGGTGGTGGTAGCAGAATTAGCTCAGGACACTTCCAGTTTCCAGCCCCGCGATGAGAAAATGGGGAAAGACAGAACTAGTGATGGTGGGTGATCAACGGTCAGCGTGGACTCAGTGAGCCGAAGGGCCCACTTTTCCATTTCCATTTCCAGACCGTATCTCGAAAGTAAAAACAAAAGGAAGAAAAAATACAATAGAGAGTGTGGAGTCTTTCTCCCAGGGCGAGGCGTTCTAGAATTCAAGGGTAGAAAAGGGAACTGCAGATGCTGGATTACAACAACAACAAAAATGACACTACGTGCTGGAGTAACTCAGCAGGTTGGGCAGCGTCTCTGGAGAAAATGGACAGGTGACATTTCGGGTCAGGATCTTTCTTCAGGCTGATGGCGGTGGTGGGGTGGAGGGAAGCTGGACGAGAGGAGGGGCAGGACAAAGTCTGGCAGGTAATAGGTTAACACGTGGCACAGGTCTAAGGCGAGAAGGGTGAACGTTTAAAGGTGATTTGAGAAATGGTGGCTGTGTGAAATGAGCTGCCAGTGGAGATGGTGAAGACTGATACAATAAAGACAATTATTGAGGTAGACAGTTGGAAACTGTTTTTCCAGGGTGGAAATGTCAAAGACTAGAGGGCATCACGTTACATACAGTGAGAGGGGCAATGCTGTGAGGAGGTATGTGCGGCAGGTATTGACACAGAGAAGGATGGGTGCTTGGAATGTGCTGCCAGGAGTGGTGGTGGAGGCAGACGCAACTGTGGTGTTCAATGGGCTTTTAGACTGGCACATGGATATGCAGGGAACTGAAGGTTATGGATCATGTGCAGGCAGAGGAGACTAATTTAACTTGGCATCATGTTGAGAACAGGCATTGTGGCCCCGACGTGTTCCTGAACCTGGCGGTCACAGTTCCCAGAATCCTGCACCTTCTTACCGAAACATATAAGATTATTAAAGGGTTGGACACGTTGGAGGCAGGAAACATGTTCCCAATGTTGGGGGAGTCCAGAAACCAGGGGCCACGGTTTAAGAATAAGGGGTAGGCCATTTAGAACGGAGATGAGGAAAAACTTTTTCAGTCAGAGTTGTAAATCTGTGGAATTCTCTGCCTCAGAAGGCAGTGGAGGCCAATTCTCTGAATGCATTCAAGAGAGAGTTGGATAGAGCTCTTGGGGATAGCGGAGTCAGGGGGTATGGGGAGAAGGCAGGAACAGGGTAGTGATTGAGAATGATCAGCCATGATCACGTTGAATGGTGGTGCTGGCTCGTAGGGCTGAATGGCCTCCTCCTGCACCTATTGTCTATTGTCTATTGTCTATTGATGGGAGGAGACAAATGAGAGCGTGGCCAGGCTGGCGTGGGCCCGGGATGATATTGGCTGCCTTTTTGAACTGCTCCTCCCATGGATCCCTTTGGAGGTGGGGAGTTCTGTACCTGCGATGGGCCGGGCAGTGTCCACCACTCGGGTTTGATTCTGACCTTGAATGCTGTCTTTGGGGAGTTTGCATGTTCTCCCTGTGACCGTGTGGGTTTCCTCCGGGTGCTCCGGTTTCCTCCCACATCCCAAAGACGTTGTACGTTAATTGGTCTCTGTAAAATTGCCCCTAGTGCATAGAGGTATTGGACAAGAAAGTGTGATAACATAGAACTAGTGTGAACGGGTGATCGATGGTCAATGTGGACTTTAGGCTGAAGGGCCTGTTTCCGTGCTGTATCCCTAAAGCAGACACATGGCAGGGCAGAGAGCATTAATACAAAGAGTAACAGTTAATGTTTGGCTTGGAACTGAAACATTTAAGGGCTGGTCCCAATTAGGCGATGTTTTAGGCGACTGCCGGCGACTGTCACAGTCGTAGCAGGTCGCCGAAAAACCGGCGACTGGACCTCCCCTACGACAATACCTACGACAAGCTACAACAACCTACCACCTAGGCGGCGTCAAGCTACGCCAAGCTACCGACAACCAGCGACCCAGTCGTCGCGACTTAGGACGCCCACCTACGACCGCACCTACGACAACCTACGACAACTGAAGTCAACCTACGTCTACCCGGGACAACCTACGACCTTGTTGGCCACAACTGAAGACAATTCATGTCATTTTGGCCTCCGGTGTTGACACCGGTACCTGTCGCTGGTTGACGTAGGTTGACGTAGGTAGTCGCCAATGGAATTCACCGAAGTCAGCACCAGCGACAACCTAGGTCACCTGGCGACAACCGGGCGACAACCCACGACAGCGCCCACATCAGGAGACGTCAAGCTACCATCATTGGCGTCAAGCCAACAGTCGCCGAAAATGTTTAAACATCTCAAAATCCAGCGGCGACCAGAAAAACGCTACGACTCTTTGGAGACGACTCACGACTGTACAGGCGACGCCCCGGCGACCGTGTGGCAACAGCCTAGTCGCTGTAGTCGTCTAAATAATCGCCTATGTGGGACAGGCCCTTAAGTTTCTCTCTCCAGCCATGTTGCCTGATCTGCTGAGTGTTTCCACCATTTTCTATTTTCATAAGTTCATTAGTTACTGGAGCAGAATCAGGGCCATCAAATCTACTCCGCCACTCAATCACGGCTGATCTATCTTTCCCTCTCAACCCCATTCTCCTGCCTTCTCCCCATAACCCCTGACACCCCGTACTAATCAAGAATCTATCAATCTCTGCCTTACAAATATCCATTGACTCGGCCTCACCAGCCTTCAGTGGCAATGAACTCCACAGTTTCACCACCTTCTGACGAAAGAAATTCCCCCCTCATCTCCTTTCCGAAGGTACGTCCTTTTATTCTGAGTTCAAGTTATTTTTGGTGTCAAATAATGTACTTGCGTCGAAACTCCATTCGGGAAATGAGATTCAGATGAAGAGGGTGTGTGATCCGTATCATGTCAGGCTGGCATAGGAGCAGAGTCGGATTCCAATGCACAATGTTGGGGTGTCTCCGCGCCCCTGGGCTGCCTGTGGACGGAGCTAGTGCCACATTAACCCTGGGTCCACCACCAGCGAGCGACTGAACACGAATAGCTTCACAGAGCATGGCAACCAGTCCTCCGGCCCACCGACCATCGACCACCCTTGCGCGCTAGTTCTATGTTGTTCCCAGTTTCACATCCACTCCATGCACACTGGGCGCCATTTACAGGGGCCGATTAACCTACAAACCCGCACGTCTTTGGGATGTGGGAGGAAACCGGAGCAACCCACCAGATCACAGGGAGCACGTGCAAACTCCGCACAGACAGCACCCGAGGTCAGGATGGAACCCGGGTCTCTGTACTATGAGGCGGCGGCTCTACCAGCTTGTCTTGGAAGAATGTTTGAAGATGTAAGAATGGAAAAATCTGCAACGGTTTCATGGATTAGCTACTCAACTATTCCCACATGTCATCCTCTCTCCATTGCTCTGACAATTCTACCCTTTCAAATACTCACCCAGCTGCCTTTTAACTGTAACTAGACCAAGTGGACCTTTTGGGCCCAAATCTCTCCTGCATTGCAGCACCTCCCCCCTCCCCCACCTCTCTCCCCCCCCCCCCCCCCCCCCCCCCCCCCCACATATTGCCAGAGACCTGGGTTTGACCTTGACTAAGGGTGCTGTCTGTATGGAGTTTGTACATTCTCCTCGTGACCACGTGGGTTTCCTCCGGGTGCTCCGGTTTCCTCCCACACTCCAAAGGAGTGCAGGTTTGTAGGTTAATTGGCTTCGGTAAAGATTGTAGATTGTCCCTCGTGTGTCGGATAGTGCCGGAGTACAGGGTGATGGCTGGTCAGCGTGAATTCGGTGGGCCGAAGGGCCTGTCGTCACGCTGTATCTCTAAAGTAAACCAAAACACTAAACACTCGGTCATGGGAAGCTCAAGGGGTTTATAAAGTGTGTTTGAGGAAATGGTGGCAGTGCTGGGTCCCCGTCCCGGCTCATTGGTGCCATCACCCTGTACTCCGGCACTATCCGACACACGAGGGACAATCTACAATCTTTACCGAAGCCAATTAACCTACAAACCTGCACTCCTTTGGAGTGTGGGAGGAAACCGGAGCACCCGGAGGAAACCCACGTGGTCACGAGGAGAATGTACAAACTCCATACAGACAGCACCCTTAGTCAAGGTCAAACCCAGGTCTCTGGCAATATGTGGGGGGGGGGGGGGGGGGGGGGAGAGAGGTGGGGGAGGGGGGAGGTGCTGCAATGCAGGAGAGATTTGGGCCCAAAAGGACCACTTGGTCTAGTTACAGTTAAAAGTCAGCTGGGTGAGTATTTGAAAGGGTAGAATTGTCAGAGCAATGGAGAGAGGATGACATGTGGGAATAGTTGAGTAGCTAATCCATGAAACCGTTGCAGATTTTTCCATTCTTACATCTTCAAACATTCTTCAGAGCTCTATCACACAACCAAGTGGTGCCAGGCTCCGTCATACCCACCATCTCATAGAGTCATAGAGTCATAGAGTGATACAGTGTGAAAACTGGCCCTTCGGCCCAACTTGCCCACACTGGCCAACGTGTCCCAGCTGCACTAGTCCCACCTGCCTACGCTTGGTCCATATCCCTCCAAACTTGTCCTATCCATGTATCTGTCTAAATGTTTCTTAAACGACGGGATAGTCTCAGCCTCAACTACCTCCTCTGGCAGCTTGTTCCATACACCCACCATCTCCTGCCGGCTCCATCGCCTGGCTTTTAATCTGAGGCAATCACTTTATGAGCAGCCAGGTTGAGGGGGAAAAAACGTTTGCAAAAGGCTTGACGAGAAAAGGTTAGGCCTCGCTGGCAGGCAGCGAGAACGGTGTCTGCGAGAAGGCTTTGACATCCGCAGCGAGGAAAATGCCTGGTGTCTCGAAATCACAGCTCACACCTTTCATGATCCTCTGCCACCATCCTGAGGAATTTCATACTGAATGGATCGACTGGGCTTTATTCACTGGAATTTAGAAGGATGACAGGGGATCTTAAATAAACATACAAAGTTATTAAGGGATTGGACAGGCTAGATGCAGGAAAAATGTTCCCGATGTTGGGGGGAGTCCACAACCAGGGGGTCACAGTTTAAGGATAAGGGGTAGGCCATTTAGGACTGAGATGAGGAAAAACCTTTTCACCCAGAGGGTTGTGAATCTGTGAAATTCTCTGCCACAGAAGGCAGTGGAGGCCAATTCACTGGATGTTTTCAAGAGAGAGTTGGATAGAGCTATTAGGGGTAACGGAATCATGGGATATGGGGAGAAAGCAGGAACGGGGTACTGATTGAATGGCGGTGCTGGCTCAAAGGGCTGAATGGCCAACTCCTGCACCTATTTTCTATGTTTCTATGTTTCCTGTCTGGTTGCTGAAACACCGTGTCCAGGAATATTTGCTTAGCTTGTTTAAGAAAACAAATCAGATAGCCTTACTAATTAAACATCAAGCTGGTTTCAACATAAATCTGTCGGGTTTTATGGGACAAAGAAGGTGACTGCAGCAACATCTAATGCACTGCCTGAAGCAGTGACATGATATTAAATGCTAATTTATCAGTGCAACCTTTACTGGGAAGATACCATGGGATTGATAGCAACAACATATCAGTCTCGCCTTTCCGTCTTGATTAGTACGGGTGACAGGGGTTCTGGGAGAAGGCAGGAGAATGGGGTTTGGAGGAAACAGATAGATCAGCTATGATTGAATGGCGGAGTAGACTTATAAGAAAATAACTGCAGATGCTGGTACAAATCGATTTATTCACAAAATGCTGGAGTAACTCAGCAGGTCAGGCAGCATCTCGGGAGAGAAGGAATGGGTGACGTTTCGGGTCGAGACCCTTCTTCAGACTGATGTCGGGGGTGGGACAAAGGAAGGATATAGGTGGAGACAGGAAGATAGAGGGAGATCTGGGAAGGAGGAGGGGAAGGGAGGGACAGAGGAGCTATCTGAAGTTGGAGAAGTCGACGTTCATACCACCGGGCCGCAAACTGCCCAGGCGAAATATGAGGTTCTGCTCCTCCAATTTCCGGCGGGCCTCACTATGGCACTGGAGGAGGCCCATGACAGAGAGGTCAGACTGGGAATGGGAGGGGGAGTTGAAGTGCTGGGCCACCGGGAGATCAGTGGCGTTAATGCGGACCGAGCGCAGGTGTTCAGCGAAGCGATCGCCGAGCCTGCGCTTGGTTTCGCCGATATAGATGAGTTGACATCTAGAGCAGCGGATGCAATAGATGAGGTTGGAGGAGGTGCAGGTGAACCTCTGTCTCACCTGGAAAGAATGTTTGGGTCCTTTGATGGAGTTGAGGGGGGAGGTAAAGGGACAGGTGTTGCATCTCGTGCGGTTGCAAGGGAAAGTGCCCGGGGTTAGGGTGGTTTGGGTAGGAAGGGACGAGTGGACCAGGGAGTTGCGGAGGGAACGGTCTCTGCGGAATGCAGAGAGGGGAGGGGATGGGAAGATATGGCCAGTGGTGGGGTCCTGTTGTAGGTGACGGAAATGTTGGTGGATGATATGTTGGATCCGCTGGCTGGTGGGGTGGAAGGTGAGAACGAGGGGGATCCTGTCCTTGTTGCGAGTGGGGGGATGGGGAGCAAGAGCGGAGCTGCGGGATGTAGAAGAGACCCTAGTGAGAGCCTCATCTATAATGGAGGAGGGGAAGCCCCGTTTTCTGAAAAACGAGGACATCTCGGAAGCCCTAGTCTGAAACACCTCATCCCGGGCACAGATGCGGCGTAGACGGAGGAATTGGGAGTAGGGGATAGACTTGATGGGCAGAATGGGAGTAGACTTGATGGGCAGAATGGCCTGATTCTGCTCCTATCACATATGACCTGATGAACAACCTCCATTCACACAGCGCCTTTTACACAGTAAAAACCTCCCAGTGCCATCACACCAGCTTTCGCAAACAGGGCTTGACGTCAGTCCACTGATGGCAAACCAGGTAGAACACCGTACATAGACCAGCTCAGCAGAGGAAGAAGGCCCTTCGTCCCATAATCCCTATGCCGGACATGACAAGCCAATCTCCACTGCCGGCGAAGAGGCTTTTGGAGAGGCACGTGGATTTGCTGGAATATTAGGATATGGATCATGCGCAGGCAGAGGAGATTAGTTGAACTCAACATCATATTCAGCACGGACATTGTGGGCCGAAGGGCCTGTTCTTGTGCTGTACTGTTCCAAACTCTGTATGGTCCTCCAGGTGTGGCTCACCAACTCACTGTACAACTGACAGTGGCAATAAATCGGAGATGGTCAAGGGGCCAGAATTTGAGGAGGCAGAAATCTCAGTCACAAGACTGGAGAAGGTTGCATACACAGGGAGAGGTGGGACTGTGGGGAATTGGTAATCAAAGGTGAAGTTTCTAAATCGAGCCACTGTATATCCAGCAGATAAATATGGCGATTATCAAAGGAGTGGAAGAAATTGAATTATTTCTAGATATCATTTGAGAATTGATGGGATAGAATTAAAATTCAACCATTTACAGAATATGGTCATATGGAAACTGTCAGACCACTTGTACCCTGGCTGGTTGCTTCGAGGGCTGGTACAGCAATTCCAATGCATAGGATCGCTAGAGGCTGCAGAGAGTGGTGAGCGCAGTGTGATCCATCACTGGCTCAGCCCTCCCTCCCACCATCGAAAGCATCTACAAGACAGGCTGCCTCAAGAAGAGGACATCAACCATCAAGGATCCCTGCCATCTGGGACCTACCCACTTCCCACTGCTACCACCGGGGCAGGCAGGTGGGACAGAAGCCTGAAGTCCCACACCACCAGGTTCAGGAACACCTACTTTCCTATAACAGTCAGGTTCTCAGGTTTTGGCGGCGCAGTGGTAGAGGTACAGGTATAGGTACAGGTACAGGTACAGGTACAGGTACAGGTACAGGTACAGGTACAGGTACAGGCACAGGTACAGGTACAGGTACAGGTACAGGTACAGGCACAGGTACAGGTACAGGTACAGGTACAGGTACAGGTACAGGTACAGGTACAGGTACAGGTACAGGTATAGGTACAGGTACAGGTATAGGTACAGGTACAGGTACAGGTACAGGTACAGGTACAGGTACAGGTACAGGCACAGGTATAGGTACAGGTACAGGTACAGGTACAGGTACAGGTATAGGTACAGGTACAGGTACAGGTACAGGTACAGGTACAGGTACAGGTACAGGTACAGGTACAGGTATAGGTATAGGTACAGGTACAGGTACAGGTACAGGTACAGGTATAGGTATAGGTACAGGTACAGGTACAGGTACAGGTACAGGTACAGGTACAGGTATAGGTATAGGTACAGGTACAGGTACAGGTACAGGTATAGGTATAGGTACAGGTACAGGTACAGGTACAGGTATAGGTATAGGTACAGGTACAGGTACAGGTACAGGTACAGGTATAGGTATAGGTACAGGTACAGGTACAGGTACAGGTACAGGTACAGGTACAGGTATAGGTATAGGTACAGGTACAGGTACAGGTACAGGTACAGGTACAGGTACAGGTACAGGTATAGGTATAGGTACAGGTACAGGTACAGGTACAGGTACAGGTATAGGTATAGGTACAGGTACAGGTACAGGTACAGGTACAGGTACAGGTATAGGTATAGGTACAGGTACAGGTACAGGTACAGGTACAGGTACAGGTACAGGCACAGGTACAGGTATAGGTACAGGTACAGGTACAGGTACAGGTACAGGTACAGGTACAGGTACAGGTACAGGTACAGGTACAGGTACAGGTACAGGTACAGGTACAGGTATAGGTATCGGTACCGGTACAGGTACAGGTACAGTTATCGGTCCAGGTACAGGTATAGGTATAAGTATAATGAGAACAGTGCTTGCAGTAGCATCACAGGTACATAGACTTGACAACACAACAAAAACATAATTTATACATATATTCTACAAGACAGGGAAAAGAAAAGAAAATTGAAAAAAAACAGAACGTTGGTGCAAAACACAATGAGAGTCCGTGGTCGTGCAAGATGTGGTGTGCAGTGTTCCATTGCTGAGGTGGGATTAGATAACAAGAACATGGTATACATTATATACAAAATATACATATATCATGCACAAATTACATTTAAATTGCACTTAAATTACATTAATATTACACTTAAATTACACTTAAGTAACACATGAACGACACTTAAATTACATGAACTGCACTAAAATCACATATGAACCACACACAAATCACATGTGAACTACACTTAAATTACATACAAACTACACGTAAATTACATGTGAACTACACTTAAATTACATGTGAACTACATGTAAATTACACGTGAACTACACTTAAATTGTACACAAATTGCACACAATTTTACATATAAATTACACATAAGTTACACATGAAGGACACCTAACTTACACAGATATGAAATGCGATTGATAAATAAGAGGTCTTCCACTTTCCTGGTTAAAATAGAAAGGAGCAGTATTTTTTAAATGCTGGGAGAAGGATAAGTATTGGTGTTCCGGGAAGCTGGCCATATGAACCACTGAAGCCAACGTGCGGGTGAAAAACGCAATGAGGAAGGTCTTCATCGCAAGAGTGTAGGCGTAGAGATATCTCACTGGAACTACGAAGGCCCCAGGAGAGACCACGTCTGGAACATGGCACAGAGCTCTGGCCTTCTACATGAAGCAAAGATACAGAGCCTGAAGGAAAGTGTGGGACGAAAGGCCCCGACCCGAAACCTCAGCTCTCCATTCCCTCCACAGAAGATGCCTGACCCGCTGAGTCCTCCAGCACTTTGTGCATTGAGAATCGCTGGCAATGGAGGGAGAGCACTAAAGGTTCACCCAGGTTGCTAAAATAGCAAGTTCACAGCATGAGAATAAATTGGTGGGATTGAACCAATACTCTCTTGAGCTTTGAAGAATAAAAGACGATTTCATGAATTGCACAGAATTCTCGCCGGGTGAGGTGGATGCAGACTTGAAGTCTCCTCTTGCTGGGTCCTGGTCTCAGAATGACGTCAGCTACTCGGGACATTCAACCAGTGTGTGGTAAATCCTTGGAGTTCTCCACACTAGAGAGGCGCGGAGACCCAGGTGCTGGGACAGAGATAGAGATCAATAGATTTCCAGGTGTTAAGAGAATCAAAGGACGAGGGGTCAGTGCGGGAAAATGGCGCCGAGGTAAAGCATCTGCCGTGTTCTTATTGAAGATGGAGCCAGCACACAGGGGCTTGTTCAGGCTTCTACTCCTTCAGTTCTGATGCGATAAATCCCACCGTGGCCCAAAGACGCACAATGTTTTCTCCAACCAGCCCGAGCATCATTGTAAACAGAACAACCTCAGACATAATCAATTTCGCAAAATCAATTAAGCGCCGGAGGAACTCAGTGGGTCTCGTTGCATCTGTGGAGGGGATAGACAGGTAATGCTTTGGGTCGGGACTCTTCTACGGGCAGCCATGGAGTAGCGGTTAGGCTGTGATTAAACAGCCAGCGTCTTGTGCCATTAATGGAGCGGCGCGTGGAATCTCATCATGGCTGTGGGAAACGCGGGGGTAATTTGAGGTTAGTAAATGTTCCCCTTGCCAGTGACGTCCCAGGAAAGAAGGAACACAAAGGAAATCTTGATGAGGCAGGTTGATTGGAACAACAGTCGAACAGCTCACGGAAGCTTTCGGATAACAGGGGACGTGGGAAGAGGGAATCTGCAGGGAAATAGGAGGCCTTCAGAAGTGTGTACTGAGCACACTCTCTATCTGTGTAGATTGCTCTGGGAATGCCAGGTAGTTGTTGTCTGGCCAAAAATCCTCCCACTCACGGGAAAACGTGCATGTTAAGACCTGCTCACTTTCATTGGAAGCGATGGTCTTTAAAGAATATTGGCAACCTTCAGTAAGATGACACTCAAGATAGCCGGGCAGAGCACAGAGTGATGTGCAGTACACGCTGATGCTTATCGGCAGGGTAACAAGGCATGGGCTCTTGTGCTTAAATCCCTACAGTTAATGTTTACGTACAAGAACAGCCCTCTGATGTTGTTCTTGGCAGAAAAAAACACTCGTTCGCTCAGAAAACTCCCCATATCCTCTCTGCAACTGGTCCTGATTATTTCCAGTCACCAGTTGTCTGTGAACAGTTGGCTGGGTCAGAGAGATCATAGAGTCATAGAATCATACATCGTGTAAACAGCGAGGTCCATATCCCTCTAAACCTATCCTACCCATGTATCTGTCTAATTGTTTCTTAAATGTTGCGATAGTATCTACCTCAACTACCTCCTCTGGCTACTTGTTCCTTACACCCACCAGTCTTCGCATAAAAAAGTTACCCCTCGGGTTCCTAATAAATCTATCCCCCCTCATTTTAATAGACAATAGACAATAGACAATAGACAATAGACAATAGGTGCAGGAGGAGACATTCGGCCCTTCGAGCCAGCACCACCATTCAATGTGATCATGGCTGATCATTCTCAATCAGTACCCCGATATAGATGCGCGGAGCAAGTCTTTTTAACAGAATGTGCTACCTGGGATGGTGGTGGAGATATGATGATTGCCTTTAAATAGGCCCATGGATATGAGGGGAAAGAAGGGACATGGATCATGTGCAGGCAGAGGAGATTAGGTTATCTTGGCATCATGTTCAGCATGGACATTGTGGGACGAAGGTCCTGTTCCCATGTCGTACTGTTCTATGTTCTAAATAGAACATTGGCCAATCGAGGACCAGAGAGCTTAGGTTTAAGGTGAAGGGGAAAAGATTTAATAGGATTCTGAGGGGTAGGTTTTTCACACAAAGGGTGGTGGGTGTATGGAACAAGCTGTCAGAGGAGGTAGTTGAGGCTGGGGCTATCCCAACGTTTAAGAAACTGTTAGACAAGTACATGCATAGCACGGGTTTGGAGGGATATGGACCAAGCGCAGGCAGGTGGGACTAGTGTAGCTGGGACATTGTTGGCCGGTGTGGGCAAGTTAGGCCAAAGGGCCTGTTTCCACACTGTATCACTCTATGACTCGAGAAGGACAAGAGCCAGGGAACAGTTATTAAGCTACGAGGATTAGCAGCCAGAGTTTTGAACCATTGATCGAGAGACACCCCTTTGAATCTCGTCATGTCTTGGGATTTCTGGTTTATAGTTCACATTCACCCTTGGTTTTAAGGCAGGCTGATAGTAGATAGAATAATGAATGGAAATGTACAATCTTGGGACTTCCCAACTCCCTCTTGTTCCTATAATTATTCTTCCAATTAAAGAGGAATAATGAAGGCCGCTCTTCAGGGAAATTGATGCTTGAATTGCCAAATATTGTTTTCGAAATTTGACGTAATAAATAAATATCAAAACACAATGTGCTGGTGGAACTCAGCGGGACAGGCAACGTTTTTGGGTTGGGACCCTTCTCCAAACTGTTAATGTTATGTTCAAGAGACAGGAAGCCACGATACAGCTCTACAATAGACAATAGACAATAGGTGCAGGAGTAGGCCATCCGTCCCTTCGAGCCAGCGCCACCATTCAATGGCTGTTCATTCTCAATCAGTACCCCGTCCCTGCCTTCTCCCCATATCCCCTGACTCCGCTATCCTTAAGAGCTCTATCTAGCTCTCTCTTGACTAGAGGATGAGAGGGGATCTTATCGAAACGTATAAGATTATTAAGGGGTTGGACACGTTAGAGGCAGGAAGCATGTTCCCAATGTTGGGGGAGTCCAGAACAAGGGGCCACATTTTAAGAATAAGGGGTAGGCCATTTAGAACTGAGATGAGGAAAAACTTTTTCAGTCAGAGAGTTGTGAATCTGTAGAATTCTCTGCTTCAGAAGGCAGTGGGGGCCAATTCTCTGAATGCATTCAAGAGAGAGCTAGATAGAGCTCTTAAGGATAGCGGAGTCAGGGGGTATGGGGAGAAGGCAGGAACGGGGTACTGATTGAGAATGATCAGCCATGATCACATTGAATGGCGGTGCTGGCTCGAAGGACCAAATGGCCTCCTCCTGCACCTATTGTCTATTGTCTATTGTCTATTGAATGCATTCAGAGAACTGGCCTCCGCTGCCTTCTGAGGCAGAAAACTGCGTGCAGCTCTGATCGCCCCATCACAGAAAGAGTGTTGGCTTTGGAAAGGGTGTGTAAGAGGCTTACCAAAAAGCTGTCTGGAGAGATGGGAGTTTTCGAGGCAAGGGGAGGTTGTACAAACTTGGATTGTTTTCTCTGAGATACTGGAGATTGGGACATGATAGACGTATATAAAATGATGAGAGGCATAAATAATGCAGATCATCATAACCTTTTCCCTATGTGGAAATGTCAAAGACTAGAGGGCATTGCTTTTATGGAGAGTGGGGAAAATGTAAAGGAGATGTGTGGGCAGGTTTTTAACACAGAGAGTGACTGGTGCCAAGAACAGGTTGCCAGGGGTGGTGTTGGAGGCAGATACCATCGTGGCATTTAAAATGATTTTAGGTATGTAGATATGCAGGCATCACCTTCAGCATGGACATTGTGGGCCGAAGGGCCTGTTCCTGTGCAGCATGTTTCCATGTTCCATGTTCACAATCTTCAGATGTGGTTCTCACCGGAAAAAAACGGACTCAGAAAACTCCTCCAATCCCCTCTGCATGAGGTCTTGATACACTAAACACACTCGCCAGTTTTCTTTGAACTGGCAGGGTCAGAGATATCTGGAGAAGGGTTCTGACCCAACACGTCATCTGTCCGTTCCCCTGCCCAGACGCTGTCTTCCCCACTGAGTTCCTCCAGCACATGGTGTTTTGCACAAGATTCCAGCATCTGCAGTTCCTCGTGTCTTCGAGATGAATAAAAACCTCAGGTCTTTGAAAAATAGACAATAGACAATGGGTGCAAGAGTAGGTCATTTGGCCCTTCGAGCCAGCACCACCATTTAATGTGATCATGGCTCGATCATTCTCAATCAGTACCCCGTTCCTGCCTTCTCCCCATACCCCCTGACTCCGCTATCCTTAAGAGCTCTATCTCGCTCTCTCTTGAATGCATTCAGAGAATGAAGGCCAACATACCATTAGCTTTCTTCACTGCCTGCTGTACCTGCATGCTTACTTTCAGTGACTGATGTACAAGCACACCCAGGTCTCGTTGCACCTCCCCTTTTCCTAATCTGACACCATTCAGATAGTAATCTGCCTTCCTGTTCTTGCCACCAAAGTGGATAAGCTCCCATTTATCCACGTTTCCTCCGGGTGCTCTGGTTCTGATTCCTCCCTTCATGGGGCAGGGGGTGGGGGCATGGCTGGCATGGCCAACATTTATTGCCCATCCCTGACCACCCACCGAGGGCAGTCACGAGTCACGTGTGAGTGAACCAGTCTGGGTGAGTTATTGGCTAGTAATAGTTTAACTGTGCATCACGTTCAGCACGGACTTGGTGGGCGGAATGGCCTGTTCCTGAGCTGTACTGTTCTGTATTTTCCCAATCCCCTGTACGTAATTGTTTTGGACAGTGATGCCTAGTTGTAGACTCTCCCACAAGAGAAGACATCCTTTGCACCTCCAGCCTGGGAGAGTCTGGGACTGGAGGTCACAGCCTCAGAATTAAAGGACGTTCGTTTTGGAAGGAGGTGAGGAGGAATTTCTATAGTCAAAGGGTGGTGAATCTGTGGGATTCTTTGCCACAGAAGGGTGCTGAGGCCACGTCAGTGTATCTTTTTAAGGCAGAGATAGATAGGTTCTTGATTAGTACAGATGTCAGAGGTTTCAGGGAAGTCCAGAACCAGGGGTCACAGCTTAAGGATAAGGGGGAAGTCTTTTAGGACCGAGATGAGAAAACATTTCTTCACACAGAGAGTGGTGAGTCTGTGGAATTCTCTGCCACAGAAGGTAGTTGAGGCCAGTTCATTGGCTATATTTAAGAGGGAGTTAGATGTGGCCCTTGCGGCTAAAGGGATCAGGGGGTATGGAGAGAAGGCAGGTACAGGTTACTGAGCTGGATGATCAGCCATGATCATATTGAATGGCGGTGCAGGCTCGAAGGGCCGAATGGCCTACTCCTGCACCTATTTTCTATGTTTCTATGTTTCTATGTTATTGGGGAGAAGGCAGGAGAATGGGATTGGGAGGGAGGGATAGATGAGCCATGATTGAATGGCAGAGTAGACTTGATAGGCCGAATGGCCAAATAATACTGCTATCCCTTGTGACCATATGACCTTGGAGAGCCGGTCGGGGCAGTGACCAGTGAGCACTGCATTCGGCCCTCCTTGTAACATGCCTGTACCTCCTGCCTGATCACACACTTCACTGCCCTGGAGCAGGGAGCTCCAAGGCTGCATCTTTTCCCAGAATCACCGAATGGTTACAGCACCCAGGCCATTCAGCCCGTCTATTCTATGTAGGAACAATCCAGCCCGTCACACCCTCTCAGCCTAGCCCAGCTGATTTGTTTCTTTCAAGTGGTTTTCCAGCTGTGTTTTAATCACCACCTTTGAATCTGCCTCCACCACTCTTCCAGCAGTGCATCCACAGCCAGCCCATCGCTGTGTGAAGACAGCCTCCCCCAGCTCACTGATGGCTTTTGCAATGACCTCCGGTCTTGAACCCATAACAATTCGTAACCTCACCTTTAAACCGCCCCTCACCACCCCCACCCCTCCTCATCCCACTCACCCTCCTTCATCCCCACCCCTCACCCCTTCCCCTTACCCCCACCCCCTCATCCCCACCCCCTCATCCCCGCACCCCGCCCCCTCACTCCACACCCCCACCCCTCACCACACCCCATCCCCACCCCCACCCCTACTTCTCACCACGCCCCATCCCCACCCCCATCCCTCACCCCCACCCTTCACCCACAGCCATGACCCCCACCCCTCACCACCCTCACCCCCACTCCCACACCTCATGCCCCCACCTCACCCTCACCCCCACCCCAACTCTCACCCACCCATCACTCAACCCCTTGCATTCCCTCTCTGTCTGTCCTTCCCCCACCCCAGTCCTCTTGCTAACTTCACTGTTTGTATTCCTTCGTTATCACCTCATCCCCAGCCAACAATGGACCATTGTGGGCTCCACTTTCCTGAATCATCGATGCTTTGTTCTGAACCTTCCCACACCTCTGGCTCCCCCCTCCCTGACTCTCAGTCTGATGAAGGGTCCCAACCCGAAACGTCACCTCTTCCTATTCTCCAGAGATGCTGCCTGACCTGCTGAGTTACTCCAGCATTTTGTGCTTATCTTCGGTGTAAACCAGCATCTGCAGTTCCCTCTTACACAGGTTTGTAGATTAATTGGCTTCGGTAGAGATTGTAAATTGCCCCTAGTTTGTAGGATAGTGCTAGTGAACGGGTTGATCGCTGGTCGGCACGGACTCGTTGGGCCGAAGGGCCTTTTCCAACGCTGTATCTCTAAACTAAACAAAACTAAACTAAACATCAATTCCACATTTATACTGAATTGAATGTGACTCAGACAATGTGCACTCTGGGACAGAGAATCAAATCCTGGACTGTGTACATTCTCAATCACATCCCACATTGTTTGGAGGCCTGTGTCTATGATAAGGAGTGAGAGTTCTCTCTGTTAGTCATAAGCTGTGAACTGCAGGATTCTGAAGGCTCACACATAAAGATAGGACATGCTTTGGGAAGAGATTACTTCCTGCGTAAATAATGGAGCAGCCCGTTTTCGCTCGGACCTGTTTTGAACTTTTCCCTTAGTCTTTCGACTTTAGAGATACAGCACGGAAACAGGCCCTTCGTCCCACTGAGTCCATGCCGACCAGCAATCACCCCGTACACTAGCAGTATCCAGCACACTGGGGACAATTTTCACCGAAGCCAATTAACCTATAAACCTGCACGTCTTTGGAGTGTGGGAGGAAACCGGAGCACCTGGGGAAAACCCACGCAATCACAGGGAGAATTTACAAACTCCGTACAGACGGCACCCGTAGTCAGGATTGAACCCGGGTCTCTGGCGCTGTAAGGCAGCAGCTCTACTGTTGTGCCACTGTACCACCCCAGTCATAGTTCTTACTCATCCTCCTTCAGACTTGTCCACTCCTTTGGGTATAAAATGATGAGGGGAACAGACAGGGTGAACTCGCACAGTCTTTTACCCAGAGGAGGGGAAACAAGAACTAGAGGGCATAGGTTTATGGTGAGAGGAGTGAGGTTTGCTAGAGAGCCGAGGGGCAGCATTTTCACACAGAAAATCCAAACGAAGAGCTTGCGAACCAACAACTTCAGTGCAGTGGCGATAGTTTTCCACAGACAAGAAGCAAGACTCACAAGATATGTTTTTGCATTTGACTTCTTCTTCAGAATACTTTCTGAATGCACTGTATATGCAGGATAGATATGACAGCCTGTTCATTTTTTGAATGAATGAAGCTGGGAGTTATAGATTTATGATGGGACTTGGCATCTAGTTGAGAGTATAAGAGCTGAGAGAATTCCTTTGATAAGGGTTAAGTTAAACAAACTGAAAGTATCATACCAGAGGACTGGGAGAAATTCAGAGTCCAGCAGAGGAGGACAAAGGGCTTAATTAGGAAAGGGAAAATAGATCATGAGGGAAAACTGGCAGGGAACATAAAAACTGACTGCAAAAGCTTTTATAGTTATGTGAAGAGAAAAAGACAAGTTAAGACAAATGTAGGTCCCTTGCAGTCGGAAACAGGTGAATTGATCATAGGGAACAAGGAGATGGCAGACCAATTGAACAACTACTTTGGTTCTGTCTTCACTAGGGAAGACATAAACCGTCTGCCGGAAATAGCAGGGGACCGGGGGTCTAACGAGATGGAGGAACTGAGGGTAATCCAGGTTAGTCGGGAAGTGGTGTTAGGTAAATTAAATGGATTAAAGGCCAATAAATCCCCAGGGCCAGATAGGCTGCATCCCAGAGTGCTTAAGGAAGTAGCCTCAGAAATAGTGGATGCATTAGTGATCATTTTTCAAAACTCTTTAGATTCTGGAGTAGTTCCTGAGGATTGGAGGGTAACTAATGTAACCCCACTTTTTAAAAAGGGAGGGAGAGAGAAAACGGGGAATTATAGACCAGTTAGCCTAACATCGGTAGTGGGGAAAATGCTAGAGTCAGTTATTAAAGATGTGATAGCATCACATTTGGAAAGTGGTGAAATCATCGGACAAAGTCAGCATGGATTTATGAAAGGCAAATCATGCCTGACGAATCTTTCGAGGATGTAACTAGTAGAGTGGATAAGGGAGAACCAGTCGATGTGTTATATCTGGACTTTCAGAAGGCCTTCGACAAGGTCCCACATAGGAGATTGGGGTACAAACTTAAAGCACACGGTATTGGGGGTTCAGTGTTGAGGTGGATAGAGAATTGGTTGGCGGACAGGAAGCAAAGAGTAGGAATAAACAGGTCCTTTTCGGAATGGCAGGCAGTGACTAGTGGGGTACCGCAAGGCTCAGTGCTGGGATTCCAGTTATTTATAATATATATTAATGATTTGGACGAGGGAATTCAATGCAATATCTCTAAGTTTGCGGATGACACGGGTGGGTGGCAGTGTTAGCTGTGAGGAGGATGCTAGGAGGCTGCAACGTGACTTGGATCGATTAGGCGAGTGGGCAAATGCATGGCAGATGCAATATAATGTGGATAAATGTGAGGTTATCCACTTTGGCGGCAAGAACAGGAAAGCAGAGTATTACCTGAATGGTGGCCAATTAGGAAAAGGGGAGATGCAACGTGACCTGGGTGTCATGGTGCACCAGTCATTGAAAGCAAGCGTGCAGGTGCAGCAGGCAGTGAAGAAAGCGAATGGTATGTTGGCATTCATAGCAGGAGGATTTGAGTATAGGAGCAGGGAGGTTCTGCTGCAGTTGTACAGGGCCTTGGTGAGACCGCACCTGGAGTATTGTGTGCAGTTTTGGTCTCCTAATCTGAGGAAAGACATTCTAGTCTTAGAGGGAGTACAGAGAAGGTTCACCAGATTGATCCCTGAGATGGCAGGACTTTCATATGAAGAAAGACTGGATAGACTAGGCTTATACTCGCTGGAATTTAGAAGATTGAGGGGGGATCTTATAGAAACATATAAAATTCTTAAGCGGTTGGAGAGGCTAGATGCGGGAAGATTGTTCCCGATGTTGGGGAAGTCCAGAACCAGGGGTCACAGCTTAAGGATAAGGGGGAAGTCTTTTAGGACCGAGATGAGAAAACATTTCTTCACACAGAGAGTGGTGAGTCTGTGGAATTCTCTGCCACAGAAGGTAGTTGAGGCCAGTTCATTGGCTATATTTAAGAGGGAGTTAGATGTGGCCCTTGTGGCTAAAGGGATCAGGGGGTATGGAGAGAAGGCAGGTCCAGGTTACTGAGCTGGATGATCAGCCATGATCATATTGAATGGCGGTGCAGGCTGGAAGGGCCGAATGGCCTACTCCTGCACCTATTTTCTATGTTTCTATGTTTCTATGTTTCTTGTGTTTGAGGCAGCAGAAGTTATGTAACGCCCTCCAGGCGCTGTAGCCAGTGCAATGTGCTGTTGTCGAGGGCCGTGAGGTCTACCCCTCCACCAGGGGGCGGAGGACAGTGCAGTCGAGAATGCCGTGCTGCGCTGTTTGCTGATCTGCTCCACACACGCAGGCTGCTGATGGACGCAACCCCCAACGATGCATGTTGGCATTGAACCGGTCGACCCCTGTGCAGAGCCGGGTTCAGGGCGACCCACTCTTTGCGGGGCGTGTCCGGGCCGGGTGGGGCTGTGGTGTTTGGTGCGACAGTGAATTGAGGAGGTGGCGATGCCTGTTCCAGCTTGTTCTCCATGCTCCTAGTATGTCGAAACCGGAGCCACAGAGGGTCGCTGCATGACGGGTGAAGGGGCGACGAGACGACAGGCGTTTAGGTCCCAGCTGCTGTGAATCCTGGGCGAGGTGGTGCAAAGGATGTTTGGCGTCCGATGGGGCATTTGTTATGCAGCGCCTTGTGCATTTATTCCAGACCATGACCGCGGCATCTCTCTGACTTGCTTAAATCTTCCTGCAATGATAACTTTCTCCACACTTACCTAATCTGTCTCAGATCCAACGACATTTCAACATTGGAGTTGGGGGGGGGGGGGGTGTCAAGAGTGTTCAATCGCACACCTACTGACAACAGAACGACAACAATCTTACCTGCATCAGCGAGAAAATGAGCTGAGATGGGCCATCTTGGTCGGCAAGGGTAAGTGGGGCTGAATGGCCTGTTTCCATGCTGTATGACTATGACTTTATTAGCTCGACAGCCCCATAAACAAAATACACAGAGATATATATGTGGAGATACATTTAAAATTTCAATAAATCAACAACCGGAATACCAGTGCTGAAAACCAAAATCTTTAGTGCAGTAAAAGACGGTCCAAGAATATCCAGTCTATGGAGACCCAGGGAACTGCAGAGTCATAGGCACAGTCATGGCAATACACACACACCACACACATACACAATCACACACACGCACTTACACACAAAAACACATGCACGTACAAACACACGCAGCGACATGCATATGGGGAAATGAGAAAAGGTCTGACATTTGTACAAACCCGTTTCAGTTTAATCTTTCCAAGTTCTCATCAACTGTTGCAACTCTCTTGCCCAGATGGCAATGGTCCCAGGCTGCTGTTAATGTTTCGGGTTTTGTTAGCCTGAGGTATTACGGAGCAAAGGGAGGTGTATGCAGTGAAGTAAAAGATTGGCTATGATAGAGTCATAGAGTCATACAGCATAGAAACAGGCCCTTCGGCCCACCTAGCCCATGCCGGCCAACATATCCCATCCACATTAGTCCCAGCTGCCTGCGTTTGGCTCATATCAATCTAAACCAATCCCAACCTGTCTAAATGTTTCTTAAACGTTGCGATGGTACCTGCATCAACTACCTCCTCTGGCAACTCGTTCCATACACCCACCAACCTTTGTGTAAAAATGTTACCCCTCAGGTTCCTATTAAATCTTCCCCCCCCTCATCTTCAACCTATGTCCTCTGGTTCTCGATTCCCTTTCTCTGGGCAAGCAACTCTGTGGATTTACCACTTCTACTCCTCTGTGTAAGAAAATAACTGCAGATGCTGGCACAAATCGAAGGTATTTATTTCACAAAATGCTGGAGTAACTCAGCAGGTCAGGCAGCATCTCAGGAGTGAAGGGATGGTGGACGTTTCGGGTCGAGACCCTTCTTCAGACTTCTACTCCTCTCACGAGGGGCCACAGTTTAAGAATAAGGGGCAGGCCATTTAGAACTGAGATGAGGAAAAACTTTTTCAGTCAGAGAGTTGTGAATCTGTGGAATTCTCTGCCTCAGAAGGCAGTGGAGGCCAATTCTCTGAATGCATTCAAGAGAGAGCTGGATAGAGCTCTTAAGGATAGCGGAGTCAGGGGGTAAGGGGAGAAGGCAGGAACGGGGTACTGATTGAGAATGATCAGCCATGATCACATTGAATGGCGGTGCTGGTTCGAAGGGCCGAATGGCCTCCTCCTGCACCTATTGTCTTTTGTCTATTGTACACCTGTGTAAGATCAAGATGGCAGAAGGACTCAAACGGCCAAATGGCCTTTTCCAGCTCTTGTGTCCCTCGACCACAAGGACCATATTATGATTAATTGATTGAAAACCTGTTTGTAGAAGGGAGGGTTAGTTCATCTTGCCCTAACTCAAAAGGCAGGAGATGAGAGAACATAAAATTAGATACTTGAGATATTAGTAAGAAATTCTTTTCCCTGCTAATTCAGTGCTAATGCATTCAAAATCAACAGATTATTGCTCCATTATGGTAGTAGTCAAAACAACTTGATAGGAATGCATTAAACATTCATGAAACTAATATCACAGTGAAATTTCAAGGCTAAATTAATTGACTCAAATATTTCTCAGTGTGCAGATAAGAGGAATCCACTTTAATAATGCTGTTGATGGTACATATTGGCCAGGACATGCAGGAGAACATCCCTGCTCTTTGTTGAGATATTGAATGATTGAGATACAGCACAGAAACAGACCCTTCGGCCCACTGTGTCCACGATTCGATACGATACGATAGAACTTTATTTATCCCAGGAGGGAAATTAATCTGCCAACAGTCATAAAACACAAGATACATGAAACTTGAAATTAAAGTCACGAGTGGAAAGGATTGGGGATGTGCAAAGATTGGGGGGTGGTGGGGTGGGGGTCAGTCTATTCCACGTCAGAAGGGGGAGGAGTTGTACAGTTTGATAGTCACAGGGAAGAAGGATTTCCTGTGGCATTCTGTACTGCATCTTGGTGGAACCAGTCTGTTGCAGAAGGTTCTCCTCAGGTTGAACAGTGTGTGGTGGAGGGGGTGACGTGGATTGTCCAGTTTGAGGAGCATCCTCCCCTCCAAGATCACCTCCCATCAATCCAACTCCGCCCCCAGGACGGAGCCTGCCTTCCTGATGAGTTTGTTGATCCTGTTGGCCTCCGCGACCTTCGCCCTGCTGCCCCGGCACACGACAGCGAAGACGATGGCACTGGCCACCACCAATTGGTAGAGTACCTGCAGCCTCCTACTGCAGACACTGAAGGAGCGGAGCCTTCTCAAAGAAAACAGCAGGCTCTGCCCCTTCTTAAACCGGGCCTCAGCGTTCCTGGACCAGTTCAGTTTACTGTCCAGGTACACTCCAAGATATTTGTACAGCGACTATCAATCACCAGTCCACACTGGTTCTACAGCATGTTACCCCAAAGACAGACACAAAATGCTGGAGTAACTCAGCACAACAGGCAGCATCTCTGGAGAATAGGTCACGTTGCGGGTCGGAACCTTTCTTCAAACTACCCGAGGATGGGATCCAACAACTAAACGTCACGTGTACCTTTTCTCTTGAGATGCTGCGTGTTCCGCTGAGTTACTCCAGCATTTTGTGTCTATCTTTAGTGTGTCCAGCATCTGCAGTTCCTTCCTGCACACTCTACGTTATCCTACTTTTGCATTCACTCCCTGCAGACGAGGGGCAATTTACAGAGGTCAACTGACCTGCAGACCCGCACGTCTTTGGGATGTGGGGGGAAACTGGAGCAAGCGGAGGAAACACATGCAGGGTGAACGTGCAAACTCCGCCCAGGCAGCACCTGAGGTCAGGATCGAACCCGGATCTCTGGAGCTGTGAGGCGGCAGCTCTACCAGCTGCGCCACCGTGCCTCCGCCAGCCAGGGGACTTTGTTCCATTCATCGGTGAGGACAGGGTGAAGTTGTGTTTCACGTGTCACCAGGGGCAGGCCGTGTTGCCGCACTGCGGAAGAGACGGTGGTCCCGCGGCACAGGCCTGGCTCTCCCACCGTGGAGCCGGGAACCCACCCCCCACACAGAGGGAACCCCCCGAGCCCGGCCCCTGCCCGCCCCCTGCTCACTCGACTATTTCCACACGCTTCGTAATTAATCGGGGATTGTGCTTATGTACAGTAATACTTTACTGAACTATGTGCAAAACATGAATGTCACTCTACTTCTATATGTGTGATATAAAGAACCATCGAACCAAGGGCGGCACAGCGGTAGAGTTGCTGCCTTACAGCACCAGAGAACCAGGTTCGATCCTGACCACGGGTGCTGTCTGTACGGAGTTTGTACGTTCTCCCTGTGACCGCGTGGGTTTTCTCCGGGTGCTCGGGTTTCCTCCCGCACTCCGCAGACGTGCAGGTTTGCAGGTTAATTGGCTTCTGTAAAAGTTGTAAATTGCCCCTGCTAATATAGTGCTAGTGCGTGGTGTGGTCACCGGTCGGCACGAACACGGTGGACCAAAGGGCCTGTATTCGTACCGTAGCTCCAAAGGCTAAAGTGTAAAACCACAGAAGCATTGAAAAGATCATCTCTGATGTGGCAGCATCCCCCCTCACTCTCCCCCCCCCCCCCCCCCCCACTTTGACCAAAGCCACACCTTTAGATTCGGTAATGAGAGCACAGCCGAACGATGCATTTTGGAAAAGGAACACTCGTTTAGTGAAGGAGCTAATCCAATTCCACTTTGTCCCCACATCACGCACCATTTACAAGGCACTTCGCCCACACATTCACAGCACATCTATTTCTGAAAGCCACTTCGTAAAAGAGACAGCATCTCTAAATGGGCTCCAGAGAAACAGGGCAAAACCGGGCTTGCAAATGAACACGGGCCGTGATGTGATGGAGACAGGGAGCAATTGAATGTTTGAACGGGGCATAAATTGAAACCTCTTCTCCGAAACAATCAGATATTCATTTTGAAATGTACCTCCAGTGAAAATGGCAGTGCACGACATTAAGATTTTGACAGCGGATTCTTTAAGCGGCCGGCTTCCTGTTTTATTCTTTTGTTTTAATCTGAAGCAGACAACTATTATGAAAGCAGTTTGAAAGTGTGATCATAAAACGTGTAGCAGCTACCAGTCTGGCACTGAGTTCTGGCTGCTACCAAGCGATTTAGGATTGCATGAGGGCCAACTAACTGCTTATATGAGGAAAACAGTTTTTTACAAGTAACTCGTAAAAGTTGTGAAAAATGCTGCTCCTTTGCTGAGGGATGTGGGGGACGGAGACGGACGGGGGGGGGGAGTGGGGGGGATGCTGATCGCTCTGTTAAAGCAAGAGAGAAAAAAACTCAAACAGTACAAACGGAATTAGAAAACAGTCGGGAGTATTCGTGTTCTGCTGACACCACTTTTTAAATTATTTCCCTGTTCCGCATGTCTTATTAAAACAACCTTGTGTCCTTCAGTCAGCCCCATACAACTCAGCCAAGCTTTTTTGTTATTTATCATCACTGTAAATATAGAAACATAGAAACACAGAAAATAGGTGCAGGAGCAGGCCATTCGGCCTTTCGAGCCTGCACCGCCATTCAATATGATCATGGCTGATCATCCAAAATCACTACCCCGTTCCTGCTTTCTCCCCATATCCCTTGATTCCGTTACCCCGAAGAGCTAAATCTAACTCTCTCTTGAAAACATCCTGTGAATATTTCTTTTTGCACTTGCTTAGTCTTCCCAAACTAATTTTTCTTAAGTCAAAAGTGTATTCAAGAGAAAGTTAGATATAGCTCTTCGGGCTAACGGAATTAAGGGATATGGGGAGAAAGCTGGAACGGGGTACTAATTGTGGATGATCAGCCACGATCATATTGAATGGCGGTGCCGGCTCAAAGGGCCAAATGGCCTACTCCTGCAACTATTTTCTATGTTTCAATGGTTCCATGTTTAATTATCATATGTACCAACAATGGAACCCAGCGGGTCAGGCAGCATCTCTGGAGAACATGGATCGGTGACGTTCTGGTTCGGGAGCCTTCCTCAGACTCAAGAATCTGAACAAAAGCTCCCGACCCGAAATGTCACTTGTCCATGTTCTCCAGAGATACTGCCTGAGCAGCTGAGCTACTCCAGCACTTTGAGTCCACAACCCTGGCAACCCTGGGACCAGGGGTGGTGGTGCTGGCTGAGGGAGGGAGGGAGTTAACGTCCACTGGTCTACTGGGGAAGATGTAGGTGGAGGAAGTGGACACAGAGGGAAAGAGAGAAAGAAACATCACTTGTCCAGCAGTTGTTGGAAATTCAAACGTTGAATTTTGCTCAGCCGGTCAGGCAGTAACCATTCTGAAAGAAAAACAGCATCATGTTTTTAAGTTGATTTTAGTTTACTTTAGTTTAGAAATACAGCATGGAAACAGGCCCGCCGGCCCATCGAGTCCACACCGACCAGCGATCCCCACACACTAGCACTATCCTACACACACTAGGTGACAATTCCAAGCCGACTAACTTACAAACTTGTACGTCTTTGGAGTGTGGGAGGAAAGCGAAGATCTCAGAGGAAACCCACGCGGTCACGGGGAGAGCGTACAAACTCCGTACAGACAAGCACCGTGGTCAGGATTGAACCCGGGTCTCTGGCGCTGTAAGGCAGCAACTCTACCACTGCGCCACCGGGCTGCCCACCGTGATAAAGTTTCACAACTAAGTTGCAAAGAGAGGGGAGAGACAGAGATGGGGACAATGTGTCACAGGCTGCCTCGGACGTTCATGAGAGTGTATCTGGGATATGATGTGCAATGTTGGTTGCCACTCTATAGGAAAGTTGTGATTAAGCCAGAGGGGGGTGTGAGAAACGTTCACAAGGATGTTGCCAGGCCTGGTAGAGCTGAGTTTAGTTTATTTTAGAGATACAGCATGGAAACAAGCACTTCAACCCACCGAATCCGCACGTCAACCATGTTATCCCAATGTACTCCCTACACTCGAGGGGCGATTTTCAGAGGCCATTTAACCCACAATCCCACACATCTTTGGGATGAAGGAGGAAATCAGAGTGCCCAGACAAAGCCCACGTGCTCACATGCAAACTCCACACAGCCAGCACCCAAGGTTGGGATTGAACCCAGGTCTCTCGCTGTGAGCAGGCAGCTCTACCAGCTGTACCACTGTGCCATCCACCAAGTCATAATGAAGGACAAGATAGGCTGGGACTTTCTTCACTGGAACAAAATAGGCTGAGTGATGATGACTTTATAATGGTTCATTAAATCGTGAGGAGCATGATGGATGGTCACAAGATAGGGGAGTCTAAAACTGTTCCTGCCCCTGCACTCCCTCAAACTGCACCTTGGTTTTTTTTAGAGGTACAGCGTGCAAATTGGCCCTTCAGCCCATCTAGTCCGTGGCGAGCACGATCACCCCGTACACTTGCACTATCCCACACACACGGGACAATTTACAATTCACAGAAGCCAATTAACCCACAGGCCTGCACGTCCTTGGAGCGTGGGAGGAAACCGGAGCACCCAGAGAAAACCCTCGCGGTCACAGGGAGAACGTACAAACTCCGTACCGATAGTACCTGTAGTCAGGATCGAACCCGGGTCTCTGGCGCTGTTGGGCAGCAACTCTACCCGCTGCGCCACCGTGCTGCCACTGTCCTGTGACCCATTCCCTGTTGATACAGACTTGCCTGAGACATTTACTGCACCGTTGTAACATTCAATAGTCTGGGAGGTTTCCAGTCTGGCACCAGCACTGCGCTGATTGGGCTGGATTAAGGGAGATTCAGCCTCGTCGACAGGCACAGCGGGAGAAAGGCCGGTGGGGGAGTGGACATGGTCAGCAGTGGGTCAGTGACTCAAGCAGATCACAGACTCAGCAACACGAGAGGAAACAGAAAATGCTGGAAGCACTCAGCAGCTCCGTCCGCCCCTGTGGGAAGAGAATCAGAGTCAAACCTTCAGGTTCAAGACCTTTTGTCAGAGCTGTTAAAGAGGCAGTGGAGACTCCTGGTGGGATAGGGATGAGAGGAAGGTCCTGACTACTCTTCTTTGCCACTGAAACAAATCATATTTGCCCCTTGCTGCTGTGACTGATGTTAATAAACCCCGGGGAAGGAATGCTGGGGGAACTCAGCGGCTCAGGCAGCATCTGTGGAGAGACATGGGCAGGCCACGTTTCAGCTCTGGCCCCTTCTTCAGGCTGATTGGAGTGACGGGGGGGGGGGTAGAAAGCTGGAAAAGAGAGGTGGGGGGCAGGACAAGACCTAGCGAGTGATAGGTGGGTACAGGGGATGGTTGGGTTGGATTGGCAGATGGGTGGAGAGAGCGGCAAAGACTAAAGGTGAGAAGGGCATAAAGGGTGTCAGGTGAGGAGAGTGGGGGTGAAATGTAAAACCAGAGGGAGGGAGGGAGGGAGGGAGAGGGGTGGGAGGGGATGGTGCGAGAGCAAAGAGGGTGGATAAAAGAGAAATCGGTGACTTAGACCATGACCATAAGCCACAGGGGTATACTTAGGCCATTCAGCCCATTGAGTCTACTGTGCCATTTGGAGATCTACTTTTCCCTCTCAACACCATTTTCCTGCCTTCTCCTCAGGAGACTTGGGGATGGGGATGGGTGGATGGGGGGATGGGGGGATGGGGATGAGCATTCTGTGGAGGGGAAAGGAGCAGGGTGACGGGGGCGGTGGGAGACGATGAGAGAAATGTGTACGCGCCAAGGGAGGGGTAGGAAGAGTGGGGCGAGGGAGTTATAACTTCAAATTGAATTCAATGTTTACGCCATTGGGTTGTAAGCTACCCAAGCAGAATGTGAAGTGCTATTCCTCCAGTTTGCAAAACTGGCCTCACCCTGGTGTGCTGGGGGAGGGGGGGTAGAGGGAAGGAGTCCTGGTGCAGGGACTTGACCGGTAACTTCGCCCATTCCTATCCACACACAGAGCAGCGTGAGCCTTGACATAGGTGGTGGTGGGGCCTTGGCGGCAACGGGAGCCTCGGTGGCGGTGAGTTCTCGCGATCGGCCTGCGATCAGCGGTCAATGAGCGTGAGGGAGGGGAGGGGACGGCAATGGGGACCCAGCGTGGAGGGACCGCCGTGAGGGACGGTGGGAGAACAAAAGAGGACCCGCTGTAGGGGCACTCTAGTTTTAGAATCCTCTGCCCAGGGGATAAGCCTGTGTTAGTTTGTTTGTTTGTTCCCTCGTTCCAGTTATGGCGCCGTGCACACGGCAGCCAGCCAACAGTCGCTTGTCTTTTTCTTTTTTTTAAACTTTTAATTTAATTTTAATTTCAGGTTTTCGTGGACCTTGTTATGGGTTACGACTGTTGGCAGACCAATTTCCCTCCGGGGATGAATAAAGTTCTATCGTATCATAGAAAATAGGTGCAGGAGTAGGCCATTCGGCCCTTCGAGCCTGCACTGCCATTCAATATGATCATGGCTGATCATCCAACTCAGTATCCTGTACCTGCTTTCTCTCCATACCCCCTGATCCCTTTAGCCACAAGGGCCACATCTAACTCCCTCTTAAATATAGCCAATGAACTGGCCTCAACTACCTTCTGTGGCAGAGAATTCCACAGATTCACCACTCTCTGTGTGAAAAAAAACGTTCTCATCTCGGTCCTAAAAGACTTCCCCCTTATCCTTAAACTGTGACCCCTTGTTCTGGACTTCCCCAACATCGGGAACAATCTTCCTGCATCTAGCCTGTCCAACCCCTTAAGAATTTTGTACATTTCTATAAGATCCCCCCTCAATTTTCTAAATTCCAGCGAGTACAAGCCGAGTCTATCCAGTCTTTCTTCATATGAAAGTCCTGCCATCCCAGGAATCAATCTGGTGCACCTTCTCTGTACTCCCTCTATGGCAAGAATGTCTTTCCTCAGATTAGGAGACCAAAACTGTATGCAATACTCCAGGTGTGGTCTCACCAATGCCCACATTGTATCGTATCGTGTCGAATCGTATCGTGACGCCAAGGACAGAAAGGTTGGTGTGGGGGTGTGAAGGAGAGAGGTTTGATTGTACACTTGTTATGTCTTTTCTTTACATAACTGCACTTTGCACAGCTCCTGATTGCAAGGCCCCGGGTCATCCCCATCAATTTATTTTGAATGTGGCATTTCAGAGAAGGCGGGCAAGACGACGAGGCCACCAGATGGTATAGACTTGTGGAAAAAGGTGACAGTGTAGGTAGTGGAGGGTGGAGGAGAGATTTGCTAGGAGGTTTCCACAGAAGAGGTGCTTTAATTACATGGATACATTGGAGATGGTTAGAAAGGTCACATTCATTTGGAGGAGATCCAACTATAAGTATAACTGGAAATAACCAACTATAACTATAACTAACTATCCAATATTTACTGGTGCAGTGTTTAAGAAACATTTAGACAGGTACATGGATAGGATAGGTCTGGAGGGATATGGGCTAAACGGTGGGAAGCGTAGCTGGGACATTGGTCTTCCAGCTTTCTCCCCATCTTCTACAATCAGGGTACCAACCCAAATTGTTGCCGATCTAGGTTCTCCAGAGATGCTGCTTGACCCGCTGAGTTAGTCCAGCACTTTGTATCTTTCTTTGTGAAACCGTATCTTTAGTTGCTTGCGTTCCACGTCCTCTGGCAGCTCGTTCCATGTACCCACCACCACCCCCCCCCCCCCACCCTGAGTGAAAATGTTGCCCCTCAGGTTCCTTTTGGAACGTTGGTCGGTGTGGGCAAGTTGGGCTGAAGGGCCGGTTTCCATGCTATATGACACTATCTATCCAACAGAAATAATCATGACAGAGGGGACAGAGAGAAATCTCTCCAGTTGGTGGAAGGGTGAAGTATCAGAGGACGTAGAACCAAGGTGACTACCAGAACATCAATGGGCCGATAGCCCACTGTAACCTCTCCATGATTTGTGTGCGGATACTGTGTGTGGATTCAGATCTCCCCGTCTCACCATACCTGTGCTGGGAAGAGAGCAGCAGAGACTCACCTGGGACAGGTGAAGCACACTGAGTTTATACTCTGGAGGCACGAGGAACTGCAGATGCTGGAACCTTGAGCAAAACGCAAAGTGCTTTGAGGAGGAATTTGAGTGGCGATGAGGAGGATTGTCTTTAGTCAGAGGGTGGTGAATCCGCAGAATTCATTGCCACAGACGGCTGTGGAGGCCAAGTCAATGGAAAACGTTAAGGCAGGGGTTGTCAGGGGTTATGGGGAGAAGGCAGGAGAATGGGATTGAGAGGGAAGGATAGATCAGCCATGATTGTACGGCGGAGTGGACTTGATGGGCCGAATGGCCTAATTATGCTTCTAGAACTTATGAACTTATGCTGGGGGAACTCAGCGGGTCAGGTGTCCCGTGGTGAGGGAATGGACAGGTGGCATTTTGGGAATGTCTAAGGAGGGTCCCGACCTGAAGCGTCGCCTGCCCATTCCGTCCCCAGGTGCTGCCTGAGCCACTGAGCTCCTCCAGCGCGTTGTGGTTTGGATTTATACTATATTTTGTTCGGAAGAATGGGAGGTGAATTGTACAACGGTGGTTGTACAATTGTGGGTTGCGGTGCTTGGCAGGACAGATACCAGGATCATGTTCCTCGTGGCTGGGATGTCTTGAACCAGAGGTCACAGTGTCAAAATAAGGGAGCGACCATTCAAGACTAAGATGGGAGGTTCTCTCCCATAGATCCAGACAGCAATGCAGCAAGGAAACAGGCCCTTCGGCCCAACTCGTCCATGCTGACCAAGATGCCCCAGCTAACCTAGTCACATTTGCCTGCATTTGGCCCAAATCCCTCTAAGCTTTTCCCATCCATATGTACCTGTCCAAGTATCTTTTACATGCTTTTATAGTACCTGCCTCAATGATTATCCTCTGGCACAAAATGCTGGAGTAACTCAGTGGGTCAGACTAGCCAGGCTTTGCCCCGCTCCCACCTCTCTTCCAGCTTTCTCCCCACCTTACTGAGAGAGCTAGATCGAGCTCTTAAGGATAGCGGAGTCAAGGGGTATGGGGAGAAGGCAGGAACGGGGTACTGATTGAGAATGATCAGCCATGTTCACATTGAATGGCGGTGCTGGCTCGAATGGCTGAATGGCCTCCTCCTGCACCTATTGTCTATTGTCTATTGTCTACTGCAATCAGTCTAAGAAGGTTGCCGCCTATCCACGTTCTCCAGAGATGCTGCTTGACCCGTTGAGTTAGTCCAGCAGTTTCTCCTACTCACCTTGTCCATGCCGACCAGCGATCCCCGCACACTAACACAGTCCTACACACACTCGGGACAATTTACATTTACACCGAGCCAATTGACCCACAAACCTGCACGTCTTTGGAGCGTGGAAGGAAACCAAAGATCTCGGAGAAAACCCACGCAGGTCACGGGGAGAACGTACAAACTCCGTACAGACGGCACCCGTGGTCGGGATCCAACCCGGGTCTCCAGCGTTGTGAGCGTTGTAAAGGCAGCAACTCTACCGCTGCGCCACCGTGCTGCCCTGGGGATGTTAAGAGAATGAAGGGAAATGCGGATGGTGCCGGGAAGACAGGATCAGCCATCTTCTCATTGAAAGAAAGAGCAGGCAGGAGGGGAGGGGAGGAATGGCCATCTCACCTCTCCAACCACCATTGCTGACGTCCTCATGCCTCCTGGCAGCAACAGACTGTAAATTAAACATGCGTCAGGCCCATTCATATTCCCAATAAATCCTGTTTAGCTCAATCTTAAGTTTAAGGGCAACACTTTTACCGTTTAAAATGGAGACAGGTTCTGCAAACAGAAGGCAGTAAAACGTACTGAGGTCGACCACTGTGCACTTAAGTAGAGGTTCTGCATGCAAGACGCCTAAAGGTTAAGCAATATAACTTGATCTACGGCCGACTTGCTGGCTGAGCTTAAAGATTTGTAAGGACAGCTTTGGCTCAGGAACAGACACTCTGTGTTTAACGCACCACATGGCACTTGGGCTTAAACACATGCAGCGACTCACAGCTAAAAAGACAGTCGGCATGAAACCAAAGTTAAAACTGCATGCAGGTAAATTGGCACAGTCTTCACACCACACCGGGAAAGTGTTTCCAGTCAATACCTTCAACACAGACCTCTGCCCCTTGGCAAAGCCACATCAGAGAGTTTGACAATTAGAACAAAAATGTGATTTTATTTGGGTGAGGAAAATTATTGCCGTCCGTCATCCAACCCCAAACTGCGGCCGCTGTAAAGGTGAGTTAACTCTTTAGGTGCCGGGTTTTGACACAACCTGGTTGAAGCCAGGTTCCGAGCAAGTGTCTGAGGAAGGGTCCCCGAGAAGGATAGATCAGCCATGATTGAATGGCGAATAGACTTGATGGGCCGAATGGCCTAATTCAGTCAGAAGAAGGGTCTCGACCCGAAACGTCACCCATTCCTTCTCTCCAGAGATGCTACCTGTCCCGCTGAGTTACTGCAGCATTTTGTTACTGTTGTATTATTTACCAAGCTTGGTATTGTAAACCGGAGCTTAAGGTATATACGTCAAAGGTAGATTGGATGACTCACACATCCTTAGTGACTGTGATGCTCAGATGACTTTTACTCTGCAGATGCTGCCTGACCCGCTGAGTTACTCCAGCACTTTTTGTCTACCTTCGCAACAGGTCGGGAGATGGGATTCGGAAAACAGTGTAGCTGGGAGTCAAGCCTGCAAAACTCGAGTTGATTCGAGTTTATTCTCATATGCACCTGTACGGTGAAAGTCTCATTTGCAACAGCATCACAGACACATAGACTCGGACAATACACAAAAAAATATACACCTACATATTTTCATATAAAATTGTACAAGGCTGTAAAATAGGAAAAAAAAGACTGCAAAAAACCTAGACATTAGTGCAAAACACAATTAGGGATAAAAACAGGTACATAGGTTCCTTAAAAGTGGCATCACAGGCAGATAGGGTGGTCAAGAAGGCTTTCGGCACTTTGGCCTTCATCTGTCAAGAGTGTTGAGTATCGAGGTTGGGAGGTCATGTTACAGTTGTACAAGACATTAGTGAGGTCACATTTAGAGTACTGTGTTCAGTTTTGGCCATCCTGTTATCGGAAAGATGTTGTTAAGCTGGAAAGGCTGCAGAGGAGATTTGCGAGGATGTTGTCGGGACTCCAGGGAGAGATTAAGCAAGGTATTCCTTGGAGCACAGGAGGATGAGGGGTGATGAGAGGAATGGATGGGATAAATGCAAAGAGTCTTTTACCCAGAGTAGGGGAATCAAGAACCAGAGGACACAAGGTTAAGGTGAGGGGGGTGGGGGGATAGATTTAAGAGGAACCTGAGGGATAACGATTTTACACAAATGGTGGTAGGTATATGGAACGAGCTGCCAGAGGAGATTTTTGAAGAAAGTACTATCACAACATTTAAAAAAAAACATTTGGAAAAGTATTAGGGGTTTGGAGGGGTGTCAGTGATTATGGGGAAAAGGCAGGAGAATGGGGTTGAGAGGGAAGGATAGATCAGCCATGATTGAATGGTGAATAGACTTGATGGGCCGAAGGGCCTAATTCAGTCTGAAGAAGGGTCTCGACCCGAAACGTCACCCATTCCTTCTCTCCAGAGATACTGCCTGTCCCGCTGAGTTACTGCAGCATTTTGTTACTGTTGTATTATTTACCAAGCTTGGTATTGTAAACCGGAACTTAAGGTATGTACGTCAAAGGTAGATTGGATGACTCACACATCTTTAGTGTCTGTGATGCTCAGATGACTTGCAGCCAGAGGAAGCATTGCAGACAAGTTGCCAGGTTCACCCTGCCTGCCGTGCTGTTACATGGCTGCCCAGTCACGTCTGCAGGAGGCAGAGGGAGCAATGTCCATGTGTGGAAAGTAACCACGGTTGCTAGTGGACAACGAATATTGACACAAAATGCTGGAGTAATTCAGCGGGTCAGGCAGCAACTCTGGAGAAAAGTAGGTGACCATTCGGGTCGAGACCCTTCTTCAGACTGAAGAAGGGTCTCGACCCGAAAACGTCAGCCATTACGTCTCTCCAGAGATGCTGCCTGTCCCGCTGAGTTACTCCAGCCATTTGGGCCCATCTTCGGTTTTAACCAGCATCTGTGCGGCAAGGTGGCGCAGCGGTAGAGTTGCTGCTTTACAGCGAAAGCAGCACTGGAGACTCAAGTTCGATCCTGACTACGGGTGCTGTCTGTACGGAGTTTGTACGTTCTCCCCGTGACCTGCGTGGGTTTTCTCCGAGATCTTCAGTTTCCTCCCACACTCCAAAGACGTACAGGTATGTAGGTTAATTGGCTGGGCAAATGTAAAAATTGTCCCTAGTGGGTGTAGGATAGTGTTAATGTGCGGGGATCGCTGGGCGGCGCGGACCTGCTGAGCCCAAGGGCCTGTTTCTGCGCTGTATCTCCAAATCTAAAAATCTAAAAATCTGCAGTTTCTCCAGCACATCTTCCAGGGAAGAGGCATCGTGTCCATGGCAGCATTGGAGGTGAGAGAGTAGAGTCATGGAGTTATAAAGTGTAGAAATGTGCCATTCAGCACAACATGCCCACGCCGACCAACATGCCCCATCTACGCCAGTCCCACCTGCCCGCGTGCACTTGACCCATATCACGGGATCTCCAAGATCACCTTGGAGTTCTTCATGGGACGCACATGGGCTAAACGTCACGCCATTGTGTTGCGGAGGTCCTGTGCGTGGACGCTGGCTGTAACTTCAGCTCCATCTGTCCCTGCGCGAAACAAATTGGGCGAGTGGCAAATCATGAGGGCAGACAGTGGGAAGGACCATTCACCCCCTGCCTGCCGTGTGTGTTTGGTTCCACCGCAGAAAGGGGCGGCACGGTGGCGCAGCAGTAGAGTTGCTGCCTCACGGCGCCAGAGACCCGGGTTCGACCCTGACTACGGGTGCTGTCTGTGGGGAGTGCGTACGTTCTCCCCGTGACCACGTGGGTTTTCTCCGGGTGCTCCGGTTTCCTCCCACATTCCAGAGACGTGCAGGTTTGTGGCCTCTCTAAATTGAAAACTGTCCCTGGTGTAAAGGACAGAGCTAGCGTACGGAGTGATGACTGGTTATTTGTGGGCCATGGGGCCTATTTCCACGCTGTATCTCGAAAGACTCAAAGTCCAACAAACATTCTGCTGTGTATAATCTACAGATAGCACAATAATATGTTGCCGGATTGGAATCTCTAAATAATGCACCTTCAAGCTGCCTCTGTTGCCTGCTGGTGTTTGTCTGGCACTCTGTGTAATCAGCAAGGAAATGTTTTACACTTGTTCTACAGTGGTAGCATATTTAATAACCATTCATTATTCTCCCTTCATTCCTCCTTTCCCAGCAGTCTATTGCAGGGAAATGTTTATTTATGTATGTAGGATGTGATTGCTCCAGAAGAAACGCAAAGGTGGTTCTTTGGGATTAAACTTAGTTTGGAGATACAGCATGCAAACAGGCCCTTCAGCCCACCGAGTCCGCGCTGACCTACGATCACCCATTCGCACTAGTTCTACCCTACACACTAGGAACAATTTACAGAGGACCAATTAACCTGCAAACCCGCACGTCTTTGGAATGTGGAAGGGAACCGGAGCACCCGGAGAAAACCCACGAGGTCACAGGGAGGGCGTGCAAACTCCACACTGGCAGCACTCGAGGTCAGGATCGAACCAGGGTCTCTGGCGCTGTGAGCCAGCTGCCCTATCCCAGCGTAGATGTAAATGTGGCCTGGTATTTAGCATTTTATCTATGTGAAGAAACTGGACAGGCTGGGTTTGTGTTACTTGGAGAGGAAGCGTTGCGTGTGGACCTGATGGAGGTGCATAAAACTATCAGGGGCATAAACTGGCTCGATAGCGAGAAACCTTTCCCCCACAGCAAAGGGGATCAAACCAGAGGGTAGCAGTTGAGGATAAGAGGTTTAGAAGGCATGCGAGGAAATTCTTTTCACCCCCGAGGGTGGTCAGAAGCTGGAACGCACTAATTGAAGAGGTGATGGATGCAAGTCCTCTCACAACAGTTAAGAATGAGCCTAACAGCACTGGGGCCAACTGGTCGCACCTGTAATTGGAACGCTCAAGAACAGAGGGTGCAGAGGGGTGGTGGGCATTGCCCACTCCATCTGAGCATTGACCTCCCCACCACATAAAGGATGTACAGGAAGCTCGAACGTTCAGTGGAGACGATAGAAGGAGATGAAATTATGAGGGGCATAGACAGGGTAGACAGTCAGAACCTCATTCCCAGCGTGGAAGTGTCCAACACTAGAGGGCATAGCTATAAGGTGAGAGGGGGAAAGTGGCAGCACGGTGGCGCAGCGGTAGAGTTGCTGCCTTACAGCGAATGCAGCGCCGGAGACTCAGGTTCGATCCTGACTACGGGCGCCGTCTGTACTGAGTTTGTACGTTCTCCCCGTGACCTGCGTGGGTTTTCTCCGAGATCTTCGGTTTCCTCCCACACTCCAAAGACGTACAGGTATGTAGGTTAATGGACTGGGTAAATGTAAAAAATTGTCCCTAGTGTGTGTAGGATAGTGTTAATGTGCGGGGATCGCTGGGCGGCGCGGACTCGGTGGGCCGAAGGGCCTGTTTCCGCGCTGTATCTCTAAATCTAAATCTAAAAGTGTAATAGAGATGTGTGGGGCAAGTTTTGTTACACAGAGAGTAGTCTAGAACACCTTGCCAGGGGTGGTGGTGGAGCAGGTACGATAGTGGCGTTTCAGAGGTTTTTAGATAGGCACATGTATGCGCAGGGAATAGAGGGATATGGATCATGAACAGGCAGGTGAGCTCAATTTAACTTGGCATGATGTTCGGCACAAACATTGTGCGGTGAAGGGCCGGTTCCTGTACTGGTGGGTGTTCTGTGTTCTATGTCCTATGATGCACTGCCTCAAGAAGGCAGCTAATATTAACCAAGGCTCACACAGTCCTGGCCACACTCTCAGCTCACGTCCACCATCAGGAAGAAGGTACAGGAGCCCGACCTCCATGACCTCCAGGTTCAAGAACAGGCACAAAGTGCTGGAGTAACTCAATGGGTCAGGAAGCTTCTCCCCAGAGATGCTGCCTGTCCCGTTGAGTTACACAAGCACTTTGTGCCTTTTAAAAAAATATATAAACCAGCATCTGCAATTCCTTGTTGGAAGTTCAGGAATGGCTTCTCCCCATCAGCCATCAGGCTCTTGAACAACCCTAGGTAACTCTCACCTCAACACAAAGCTACTATAGACCCTAAACACTGAGGGTGCCCTATGAACTTGGGCTTGCATTCTCGTGATCTGTTTAGTTTTAGTTTCAGAGAAACAGCGTGGGAACAGGCCCTTCGGCCCACCGTGTCCCCTCCGACCACCAATCGCCGCACATTAACACTATCCTACGCACTCACAATTTACACACATACCAAACCAATTAACCTACAAACCTGTACAATAGACAATAGACAATACGTGCAGGAGGAGGCCATTCAGCCCTTCGAGCCAGCACCGCCATTCAATGTGATCATGGCTGATCATTCTCAATCAGTACCCCGTTCCTGCCTTCTCCCCATACCCCCTGACTCCGCTATCCTTAAGAGCTCTATCTAGCTCTCTCTTGAATGTATTCAGAGAATTGGCCTCCACTGCCCTCTGAGGCAGAGAATTCCACAGATTCACAACTCTCTGACTGAAAAAGTTTTTCCTCATCTCTGTTCTAAATGGCCTACCCCTTATTCTTAAACTGTGGCCCCTGGTTCTGGACTCCCCCAACATTGGGAACACGTTTCCTGCCTCTATTGTGTCCAACCCCTTAATAATCTTATACGTTTCGATAAGATCCTTTTGGAGTGTGTCTTTGGAGTGTGGGATGAAACCGAAGATCTTGGAGAAAACCCACGCGGGTCACGGGGAGAACGTATAATCTCTGTTTTCGGACAGCACCCGTAGTCAGGATGGAACCCGTGTCTCTGGCGCCGCAAGTGCTGTAAGGCAGCAACTCTTCCCCGCTTCGCCACCGTGCCATTCTTGTACTGCTCTGCTGTGTTTTCTGTTCTATTGCGCTCGTGCCTTTGTGCAAGAGCAGACCCTGTGCAATATGAACAGCGGGTGGCCACAAAATGTCCACAAAGGGCTGCGACAATTTTCTTTCTCTCAAATCAAGTGCTCACCTTCCCTGTGACGGCACAGCTGGGCAGCAGAGCTGATGTGAGACAGTGGGGATCCCTTGGAAGACAATGCCAGGAGGCAGGCTGCAAACACCTGGTGCCCCTGGGCTGGAGGCACATGCACCCCACAGGCTTTTCCATGTCTCCAGAACGGTCTTCCCGATGATCTTCCTTTTAGTTTTAGTTTAGAGATACAGCGCGGAAACAGGCCCTTCGGCCCACCGAGTCCGCATCGACCAGCGATCCCCACACTTCAACACACACCTACACACACTTTACAGTTAAACCACGTGAACAAACCCAAGCCAATTAACCTGCAAACCTGTAAGTCTGCAAGCGCTTTAAGGCAGCAACTCTACCGCTGCGCCACCGTTCTGCCCAAAATAAACAGTAGTAGACCATTTGGAGTTTTATAACAATCCAGTAATTCCATAGTTACCGCCACGTTAATCGAATTCTAGATTGTAATACTTGAAATCAAATTCACCAGTTGCCATGGTTGGGATTTGAACTCACGTCCTGGATTGGTTCCAGTCGCCTGCTTCAGCTGAACTTTGCAACTGCTGTAAAATACCAAGTGCTGGAGGGACTCAGCTGGTCAGACAGCATCTGTGGAAGGAATGGACAGACAAGAATTTGGGTCGGGACCTCCTTCACACCTCAGGGAAAAGAAAGCTGGAAAACAGAGATGGGGGTGGGACAGAGGTCGGTAGAAACGACTAACCGCAGATGCTGGTTTATACCAAAGATAGACGCAAAGTGCTGGAGTAACTCAGTGGGTCAGGCTGGATCTCTCTCGAGAAAAAGGATGGGTGGTATTTCAAAGTCTGGTCCCGATCAGAAATGCCACCCATTCTTTTTCTCCAGAGATGTTGCCTGCCCCGCTGAGTTACTCCAGCACTTTGTGTCTATCTATAAGTGATAGGTGGATACAGGTGAGCGGGGTTTGATTGGCAGATGGGTGGAGTAAGTGACAAAGACCTGTCCATTCCCCCCACAGATGCTGCCTGAACTGCTGAGTTCCTCCAGCACCTTGTGTTGTGCTCAAGATTCCAGCATCTACAGCTCCTTGTGTCTCCATCTTTCAACTTCCATGTTTTTACATATTCTCCGTGTTATACTGATCTGACATTGTTTCAACCGCAATGCAACCAAATCCTTCATGAAGAAATGGAAACTTAAATTCAGTCTAAATGTAGCAGATGAAATGGCAGTAGAGTTCATTATTGCTATTTTTTGGATGTCTCAAAACTTTATATTAAACAATGTTTTCATTCAAGGAGTGAGGAATAATTATTTGGCAGCAAAGATGAAATTGGGTAAATTCATTGTGCAACAAAACACGATTGTGAAATGGAGCGCAGTGTGATACAGCTGTTGAGTTTTAGAGGTTGTTGGGATGAATCTCACTTTCCAGTTTCCATGCCTCAATTGAAACATGTTCCCAATGTTGGGGGAGTCCAGAACAAGGGGCCACAGTTTAAGAATAAGGGGTAGGCCATTTAGAACTGAGATGAGGAAAAACTTTTTCAGTCAGAGAGTTGTGAATCTGTGGAATTCTCTGCCTCAGAAGGCAGTGGAGGCCAATTCTCTGAATGCATTCAAGAGAGAGCTGGATAGAGCTCTTAAGGATAGCGGAGTCAGGGGGTATGGGGAGAAGGTAGGAATGGGGTACTGATTGAGAATGATCAGCCATAATCACATTGAATGCCCTCCTCCTGCACCTATTCTCTATTGTCTATTGTCTATTGACCAACTTTCAGTTTTTTCACATCTAGATGTATGAGCATGCACAACACATACTCACTCACACACTCACACACACACATTTCACACTCACACACACACTTTCACGTGCACAAACACCTTCGCACACATGCTCACACATACACATACACTTTCACACACATTCCCAAACACACGCACACACACACTCTCCCAAATGCACACACATACTCAAAAACACACACACATAGACACACATGCTCTCAAGTCCATTCACACACATTCACAACCACACACTAGCACACACTCACACACACACACCTGGGACGGTTCATGGCTTTCAAGCTATCACTGAGCAAATATAAGATGGAGACAAAGTTATGTGGGCAACTGGTGCACTCACTGACATCTATCCACACACACACTCAAGCACACGCGCTTAACCTCGCACACTCATAAATGCACACACACACAATCAGTCACAAGCACACACGCTTAACCTCACACATACACAGATACATACATAGCCACACATACACTCAGAGGTACACAACTCATTTCAACACAGACACACACACACCCTTTCACGTAAATGCACACACACATACATAGCCTCACGTACATTCAGATGCACAACTCAGATGCACAACTCACATGGACACACACACTCTCTCACACACACACGCGCACACACACACACACAGGCACACTTCAGAAATATTTCGATATATCACCAGCTAGAACCAAGACGACACTTTTCTAATTCACCACCTGTACTCGATGAACGGCAAGCAAAGAACATCCATAGCACTGATATGTGGACACTGCCTGCAGGTTCTGCTGACCCTGTGACAGACTTCACTCTTGATTGTATTAAACGGATAGCCATAAATATCTCTTTGGTTGGCTGAATCGCAATGATAAATACTGCCTCCTAAACCGAAATGATATAATTAATGTAGAGGGATGCCGTGTGGGGATTGCTTCTCTGACTATGCATGCTGAACACGAGTTCCCCATTTCGTTTTCCAACCTTACGCAGGCTCAGTTGGTTAGTTTCATGCACATATTACCCAGCTTTAGTTTTGATTTAGATGGACTCGTTTTGGAATGTTTTCCTACACTTGAATTATGAAACGCGCTGCAAAGTTGATTCATGGACATTGGTCTCAAATCTTTGTGTTGAAGCAATAAGTGGAACTTAACGTGTAAACGTACATCAGAAAAGCCGGAGGTGGTGCAGCGGTAGAGTCGCTGCCTTAGAACGAGGGACACGGGTTCAATCCTGACCTTGGGTGCTGCATGCATGGAGATTGGCCATTCTGCTTGTGACCTCGTGGGTTTTCTCCAGGTGCTACGATTTCCCTCCCACACTACAAAGACGTGCAAATTTGTAGGTTAATCGTAAAATTGTCCCTAGTTTGTCGGATGGTGCTACTGTATGTTGGTCTGCGTAGACTCGGTGGGCCGAAGGGCCTGCTTCCGCGCTGTATCTCTAAAGTCTAAAGTCCAAAGACTAAATCTAACAGTGATAATACGCTGTTGAGGTCCTGTAAAAAACAATCACTGTTCAGAGGCCAGCCTCTCCCTAACTATTCCATCATTCTTTTCTCCTTTGCCTTCTGCTATCCTGCTTTAACTAATCCTTCCATCGGATACATAGACTGGGAGCATTGTAATGGCTTTGACACAGTCGGTGGGAGGAATGCAGTTTTGCATTTGACAGTATTGCAGTAAACACCAAAAGGTCCAAGAGAATCCAATCACAATCAGGATAGGTCAGTCACACCAGTGCAATAATATCATAAAACGGAACCTTGTTTGGGGTTTTTTTAATTTTTGCTCATTATTATCCCTGATCTTCTAGTTTTGTCCTTGGATTCACTTGCTGCTAATTAAGCTTTATTTTTAAACCCACCATTATATCAGCATGCTGTCATTACTTTGCCTCATTACAAGGTGGTGGTAGGAGCCCTCAGGGCTAGTAATGGCCACAATGTCTGAACAAAATGACATAATCAGCGTAATTATCAATCTGGAAGGCAACTTCAGCAGTGCATTTCCAGGCTTCGGATTTTAGGCACTTAGACTTTCATCACTTCTCAACCTGGCTGCGATCTCTCTCTCTCTCTCTCTCTCTCTCTCTCTCCCCTTGCCTGCAGCCCGTCAGGCCCTATCTCCTCGTTCGTTCACCAGTGGCCAACGCTCTGCTGTAGGTTTGCCTGACAGCAGCTCACAAACCTGCCCTGCCAAAAGAACTGCACCCGCGCCTTCCAATCCCTGCGTCTTCACTCGGTCCTACCCCGGGAACTTGTGGGGCAGAGAGTACAGCGGCTGCCTCACAGCGCCAGAGACCCCGGTCCCAAAGACGTGCAGGCGTGCAGGTCAACTGGCCCCAGTGTGTAGGGAGGGGGTGGATGCGAAAGTGGGATAACGGAGAACCAGCGTGAACGGGTGATCGATGACCAGCACGGACTTGGAGGGCCGAAGGGCCCCTTTCCATGCCGTGTCTTTCAATCAAGCAATCAAGGTGCGGGCACGCCAGACTGGCACGAACTGTCATAACATAACACTGGTTGTACCCATCCCTCACCCACTGTTTCTGCTACCATATTTTACATTGGAGAAACAGCATGGAAACAAGCCCTTCGACCCACCGAGTCCACATGGACTATCGATCACCCGCTGACACATTAGTCCTCCACACTCCCGACACACCAGGGGCAATTTACAGAGATCATTTCATCTGCAAACCCGCGTGTCTTTGGGATGTGGGAGGAAACGGGAGCGCCCCGTGGAAACCCACGCGGTCACAGGGAGAACGTACAAACTCCGTGCAGACAGCACCCATGATCAGGATCAAACCCGGGTCTCTGGCGCTGTGAGAAAGCGGCTCTACCAGCTTTGCCACTGTGCTGCTGGGATTCTCATTGAGCTCACAGAACAGTACAGCAGAGGAACAGGCCCTTCGGCCCACAATGCCCTACCGAACATAATGCCAAGATAATTCTAGCCTTTTCCTCTCTTTCCGTCCTGAACCTGAAACGTTAACTGCTGCTTTCTCCACAGATGCCGCCTGGCGTGCTGCGTGTTTCCAACATGTTCGGTTCCAACATGTTCAGTTCATTTGAGTCTGAAGAAGGGTTCCGCCCCCAGACGTCACCTATTCCTTTCTCTCCAGAAATGCTGCCTGACCCGCTGAGTTAATCCAGTCTTTTGTGTCTTTCTTCGGTTTAAAGTTAGATTTCCTGCAGGGTTTTTTTCAGTGTCCTTCTAAAACCAAGGGAGGGTGGTGCATCTGCAATTCCCTGCCCCAGAGACTGGTTTGGAAACATCTCCCCATTTTCTCACCATCACAGGGTCTTGATGCACAAAGTCTCTTGCCCAGAGTAGGGGAATCGAGGACCAGAGGAGCAAGGTGAAAGGGAAAAGATTTAATGGCAATCTTAGGGGTAGCTTTTTCACACAAAGGGTTGTGGGTGTATGGAACAAGGTGCCAGAGGAGGAGGTCGGTGAGGCTTGGACTATCCCAACGTTTTTGAGAAACAGTTAGACAGGTACATGGATAGGACAAGTTTGGAAGGATATGGACCAAACACAGACTAGTGTAAGTGGGACGTGTCGGCCAATGTGAGCACGTTGGGCCAAAGAGCCTGTTTCCACACTGTATCACTCTATGATTCCATGGCTATGACTCCTTGAATTATAGACAATATACAATAGGTGCAGGAGTAGGCCATTCGGCCCTTCGAGCCAGCACCGCCATTCAATGTGATCATGGCTGATCATTCTCAATTCTCTTCCCAACATCACAATGAAGGCACCTTCATCAGAAGAGCTGTAGTGGTTCAAGATGACATCTCACACCCACCTTCCCAAAGGCTGTCCAATAGTGAATAGAACTTTATTTGTCACAAATGCAACTGCACAGTGAATAGAGCTTTATTTATGCAACTGCACAGTGAAGTTCATTCAAGTGGGCGCCGACATTATTGGCCCCATTATTCAAAGTCCAAGGTCCAGTCGGCCCACGCCATCGTACTGGAATAGTTCCCGAGAACCGACCTCCCCCTGCTCTCTTAAACCCGCCATCCTAATTATGGATGGATAATAAATGATGGCCATCCCAATAACAACCAGCCCTAAAACAATAAATGTAAAAAGCAGTCAATAAAAAACTTAGCTACTGTACTTCTATCTTCTGCAATAAACTAAACTAAACCGAACTAAACTAATGTAAACTAAACTAAACTAAACTATTTACTGCAATTTATTATATTTTAGTTTAGTTTAGGTTAGTTTAGTTTACTTTAGTTTTGTTTACATTAGTTTAGTTTGGTTTAGTTTGGTTTAGATTAGTTTATTGTTACGTGTAACAAGGTAGAGGTGCAAGGAAGACAAGCGGCTCAATTAAAATAGTATAAGAAAATAACTGCAGATGCTGGTACAAATCTATTTATTCAGAAATGCTGGAGTAACTCAGCAGGTCAGGCAGCATCTCGGGAGAGAAGGAATGGGTGACGTTTCGGGTCGAGACCCTTCTTCAGACTGAAGCTGCCCAGTTATCGAATGGGGCATTCACAAACAAGCCCTTGGAATAAGTCAACAGGATGAGTTTTAAAATGGACCGGCAGCAAGTTAAAAATTGTCTCCATTAACTCCTGCCATTTCTCATCCACTGCTACCCTCTCCAACTATCCCCATTTACTATTGCCCTCCTCTCAATTCCTCCCCTGACTGTTATCCTTTTGTAATAAAGAGGAACCGCAGGTGCCGGTTTGTACCAAAGATAGACACAAAATACTGGAGAACATGGATAGGTAATGTTCTGGGTCGGGACCCTTCTTCAAACTGAACCATCACCGATCCATGTTCCCCAGCGATGCCGCCTGACCCCTGAATTACTTTGTGTCTATCTTTGTTATCCTCTTCTTCCTGGTTTTCTGCTGCAATCCTCTTTTTCTGCTCTCTATTGCTACCCTCTGATTTTTCCCTTTACTGTTCCCCTCCATTCATTTTCATGTCTTCTGCTGCTCTCTCCCAATTCCCACATTACCCTCCTCGATGTCCCTCAACTTGTCGTTACCCTGATTGCAATGTGATAACATGGTGAAGAAGGCAGGTTGGGACACAGGCCTTTATTCATCTGGTCACTGATTACAAGATCAAGGAGTTTACACTCCACCTTCATAAAACGTTGGCCAGACCTCAGCCTAGGTGCAGTTCCGCTCTCCGCATTGTAGGAACAATGTTATGGCATTGGAGAGAGTGCAGAGGAGATTCACCTGCATGATGCCTGGGATGGAGTGTGAGGGGAGACTGGGATAGATGGGTCTGTTTTCTCTGGACCACAGAGGGTTCAGAGTGGACATGATTGAGGTATATAAAATTATCAGTTGTATAGAGAGGGTCGGCTGTGGGAAACTGTTCCCCGTATCAGAGGCAGATAAAACTAGGCCACATCGATGCAGGGTAAGAGGGAAGAGACGCAGAGGGGATCTGAAGGGTACAATCTTAACCCAGAGAGTAGACACAAAATGCTGGAGTAACTCAGCGGGTCAGGCAGCATCTGTGGAGAGAAGGAATGGGTGACGTTTCGGGTTGAGACCCTTCTTCAGGCTGATCTGGGCTCAGTCTGAAGAAAGGTCCCGACCTGAAACGTCACCCATTCCTTCTCTCCTGAGATGCTGCCCGACCCGCTGAGTTACTCCAGCATTTTGTGTCTACCTTCAATTTGAAGCAGTGATTTTCCTATTCACCCAGAGAGTTGTGAGCACCTGGAATGCACTGCCTGAGAGAGTGGTGGAGGTAACGTTGCTGACAGCATTCAATAAATGTCTTGGTGAGCATGAGAATTGGCCGTGCAGAGAAGGGTGTGGGCCAAGTGCTGGAAGGCGGGATTAATGGGTGACCACTGGCTAGCATCGACGTGGTGGGCTGAATAGCTTGCTTCTGTGCTGTGGGACTTGATGGCTCTGCACGATTTGCACCAATTCCTAAAACCCATCCCCTCCCATCCCCTTTCACAGCATAATGTGAAGATGACCTCTCTTGGACCCACAATACCTCAACACTGATCAAGAAGGCTCACCAGCGTCTCTTCTTCCTGAGGAGACTAAAGAAGGTCCATCTGTCTCCTCAGATTCTGGCGAACTTCTACCGCTGCACTATCGAGAGCATCCTTTACTAACTGTATCACAGTATGGTATGGCAACTGCTCTGTCTCCGACCGGACAGCACTGCAGAGGGTGGTGAAAACTGCCCAACGCATCACCGGTTCCTCACTCCCCTCCATTGAGTCTATCCAGAGTAGGCGATGTCTGCAAAGGGCGCGCTGCATCGTCAAGGACAGCTCTCACCCCAACCACAGATTGTTTACCCTCCTCCCATCTGGGAGGCGCTACAGGTCTCTCCGTTCCCAGACCTGCAGGTTCAGGAACAGCTTCTTTCCTGCGGTCGTTACCTTACTTAACTCTGCGCTTCGGTGATTGCTGCCATTCCCCACCCCCTCGGGCACTCCTCCCATCAGTGACTGATCTCGCTCACCGGAATTTCCACTACCGCTCTGAATGACTGTATATATTATATGTTTTACTATTCCATCGCATGCACTCTGGTTAAGATGCTAACTGCATTTCGTTGTCTCTGTACTTGTGCACTGCACAATGACAATAAAAGTTTGTATTGTATTGTATTGTATGTTGTAAAACTTTGTTGGCGCCCTTTACATGGCAACTCTTTGCATACTCATGCACTGTAATCGAAACAAAGAATTTCACTGCACCGAGTACACGTGACAATAAAGTATTGATCAATCATTTGGTACAGAACAAGAGTTGTCCGTTTGGTCTGCTGACCCCATTCTGGCTCCAGGAAGGAACAATTGAATAAGACTCACTTCCCTGCCCCTCTTCCCTCGACCCTGCAAATTCAGTCCTTTCAGTTAACATGAAACAATGCATCGGGTTGCCAACTTTCTCACTTATTTATTTATAATTGATAAAATTATGAGAGGGCATAGATAGAAAGGGTAGACTAATAACTTTAAGGTGAGAGGGGTAAAGTTTCAAGGATCAAGTTTTTACACAGAGGATGGTGGGTGCCTGGAATGCACTGCCAGTGGCTGTGGTGGAGGCAGATACGATAGTGGCTTTTGGATGGATGCTTCTTATAAAAGGATTTTAGGCATTTGGATACGCAGGGAATGGACGAATATGGGTCATGAGCAGGCTGGGGAGATGGGTTTATTATCTTGGCATCACGTTCAGCAAGAACATTCTGGGTTGAAGGACCAGTTTCTGAACTGTAACATTGGAACAGGCTAGTTCCAGTCTGATAAAGGGTTCTCCAGAGATGCTGCCTGATCCGTCGAATTACTCCAGCACTCTGTAAACCAGCATCTGCAGCCTCTTGTAACTCCTGTTCTATGTGCTGTTCACTCCATCTGAATTTGAGTGGGCATAAAACTGCAAAATTACACTTCAAGCTTTCAATGATGAAAGATGATTATGTGTTGGTGATCTTTGATTGTTTTGTTCACAAAATGCTGGAGTAACTCAGCAGATCAGGCAAGCATCTCAGGAGAGAAGGAATGGGTGACGTTTCGGGTCGAGACCCTTCTTCAGACTGATGTCAGGGGAGGGGCGGGACAAAGGAAGGATATAGGTGGAGACAGGAAGATAGAGGGAGATCTGGGAAGGAGGAGGGGTAGAGAGGGAAGAGAGGGTTTTGTAATCCCTAAATACTGACACACCTTCCCATCCTCTCTTGGACTCTTGCCCTAAATTGGGGGAGAGTGATAGATGTCAAATTGCCAAAGTACAACCGGATGAGACCTGGAATTTACATGAACGTTTTGTGATATTATTTCAATGAAGCTTGGTTTAAATTGTCTTTGATTACACCATGAGTCTCCATGACTTCATTGTCTGCTGCTTCGTGCTACAGAGCAAACCTTCATTAGGTACACACAAGCAATCCCTGCACATCTAATAATAGACTGAAGATCCTCTGGAGAATTTTACCCATCTTGTTCAATTTATCCACACACGAGACGTTTAAATAATGTAAGCTCTTTGAGACCAAAGTGAGATTTGTTTTTTTTTGGAAGTTTAATATTCGCATCTTAACTCTACAACAAACTCCCCAATTTCCAGTGTAAAATAAACTCGCAGTAAATTGAATTATAGGGATTGTATCTCGTTTGAATGTTGCTCCACCTCCCCTTCTCTCCTTACACCAGGGCGCAGCTGGTGGAGCTGCTGCCTCACAGCGCTGGAGACACGGGTTCGATCCTGACCTCAGGCGCTGTTTGTGTGGAGTTTGCATGTGTTTCTTATGGCAGCGTGGGTTTCCTCCAGGTTCACCAGTTTCCCCCCACAAATCCCAAACACATGCGGGTTTGGCATCTGAAAGATGACACCTATGCAGTACTCCTGGAGGACCAGCCGATTTGCATCACAGCTTGGTTTGGGAACAGCTCCGCCCAAGACCACATGAACTTGCTGAGAGTTGTGTGTAGCCCAGTCCATCACACAGACCAGACCTCCCACCATTGGCCCCACCTGCGTTACACGCTGTCTCAGAAAAGCAGCCAACATAATCAAAGACTTGTCCCACCCTCCTTCTCCCTACTCCAGTCGGGCAGAAGATGCAGAAGCTTGAAAACCGCTCAACCAGTCTCAGGAACAGATTCTTCCCTTCTGTTATCAGGCTTCTGAACGGTCCTTCCATAAGATAGGTTCACCACTCCCCCATTGTGGACTTTGGACTCTAGACTTTTGAGATACAGTGCGGAAACAGTGTGGACTTTGGGACTGGTGCCCAACAATGCTGAGAACTATATCCTGCATTCTGTATCTTCCTCTCTGCTCGAGGCATCGTACTTGAGTTGGACTTGATCGTGTTTAAGGACAGTATTATCTAACCTGTGTCAACAGCATGCAAAACAAACCTTTTCACTGTACCAGAGTACACATGGCTATAATGAACCTAAACCTAAAGTTGAGATCATTCACGAGCAACCTTGGCATCTCTGAAAGGTGGCACCTGTTCTTTCTTTCTTTTTTTTTCTTTCTTTTTTTTTTTTTTCTTTCTCTCTCTCTCTCTCTTTCTCTCTTTCTCTCTCGCTCCCCCTCTCTCTCTCTCTCTCTCTCTCTCTCTCCCCCTCTCTCCCCCTCCTCTCTCTCTTTCTCTCTCTCTCTCTCTCTCTCTCTCTCTCTCTCTCTCTCTCTCTCCTCTCTCTCTCTCTCTCTCTCTCTCTCTCTCTCTCTCTCTCTCTCTCTCTCTCTCTCTCTCTCTCTCTCTCTCTCTCTTTCTCTCTCTCTCCCCCTCTCTCTCTCTCTCTCCCCCTCTCTCCTCCTCTCTCTCTCTCTCTCTCTCTCTCTCTCTCTCTCTCTCTCTCTCTCTCTCTCTCTCTCTCTCTCTCTCTCTCTCTCTCTCTCTCTCCTCTCTCTCTCCCTCTCCTCTCTCTCTCTCCCTCTCTCCCTCTCTCTCCTCTCCCCCCCCCCCATTGGGAATGAACTGCTCCCCAACATGAGTTGTGGATGCAGCCCAGTCTACCCCACAGTCCAGACTTTCCACCAATGACATGTTGGCCCTTGTGGGCAAGTTGGGCCGAAGGCCTGCTTCCATGCTGTAAGACTCCGTGACTCTGTGACTCCGTGACGCTATGACCCTATGACTCCATGACCCCATGACTCCATGGCTCTATGACCCCATGACTCCATGGCTCTATGACCATGACTCCATGACCCCATGACCCCATGACTCCATGGCTCTATGACTATGACTCCATGACCCCATGACCCCATGACCCCATGACCCCATGGCTCTATGACTCCATGACTCCATGACTCCATGACCCCATGACTCCATGGCTCTATGACCATGACTCCATGACTCCATGACCCCATGACCCCATGACTCCATGGCTCTATGACTATGACTCCATGACCCCATGACCCCATGACTCCATGGCTCTATGACTATGACTCCATGACTCCATGACCCCATGACCCTATGACTCCATGACTCTATGACTCCATGACTTAAACAGGAGCCGTCCAGGCTCCTTCCCTCCTCCAGGGAAAGGAGTAACTCATCTCTGGAGATGGTAGCAGGCAGGTGCAGAACTCCCAGTGGTACAAACCAAGCGCTGTTGCTATGTGGCTCTGGATTGTTACCGTGCTGAAACCTGGCAAAGTAATCCTTTAGTTTAGTTTAGTTTAGTTTACAGATACGGCGTGGAAAACAAGCCCTTTGGCCCACCGACTCTGCACCAACCAACGATCGCCCGTACACTAGTTCTACCCTACACACTAGGGACAATTTACAATGCACAGAAGCCAATTAACCAACGAAACTGTAGGTCTGTGGAATGTGGGAGAAAACCTGAGTAACCGCAGAAAACCCATGCGGTCACAGGCAGAACGTACAAACTCTGCACAGACAGAACCCGTAGTCAGGATCGAACCCGGGCCTCTGGCGCTGTAAGGCAGCAGCTCCACCTCTGTGCCACTGTGCCGCCCTCTCTTAGCTTGATCAGCGCTGGGGCTTTGATTCTCAAAGAATCAATCAGCTGGCAATGGGTTCAGATGCCTGCCTGCCCTAAGCTCTTCAGACCACTTTCAGTGATAGGGTTTAGAGTGGACAGGGAGCTCGGGCAACTGATGACAATAATCACTGCTCCTCCAGGGAGGAAGAGAGCAGCGCGGTAGTTGATTTCCACAAGTACTACCTGCGGGCTATGAGGGGGAGAGCCATTAATAATGGCCATGGAGGGCCATCGACTAAGAGCTTGGAGACCTCAGAGCTCAGAGCCGACTGCTCGCCGGGATAGCTGGGAGTGTTGGAGGGCATCACTGAAGAGATGAGAACACAGCAACAGGTCATTTGTAAACCCCAGGCCGACCTGCAAGAGTTGTCCCTTCATCCATTAGCTATCTGAACACCTTCAATGGAGAAATTATTTAACAGCCCTATGTCCAGCAACATGAAGAAATGCTTTTACTCACGGAAGGCAGATTAATACTCCTGCCTGCATTATCCTGCAGAAACAAGGGGACTACCTTACATTCAGTTCCCTCACGACCCATTGGAGCTCTCCGCAAAGTGTATGATAAATAACCTAATTTCCATGTCCAATATACCAGTCAATGTTTCAGCTTCCAGGAACCTTAAGATATTGAAGCCAAATGGGTCCAGACAGTGCAGGAGCACTTTCATCATCAGAATTGTACTCCGAGCCTCTGATTTATTAATCAAATGCCAGCCGGGTATTTACCTCGTCCACAGAAGACTCTTTTAATGAAGGAAGTTATGATAACAGGGAATCCAACAGAGAGCAAACCCAGTATTTTTGATAATGAAGGACTGGAGAACTGTATCCCATGAATAACGCTGGAGGCTGGTACTAACTGCAGAAGACTGTGAAAGAAACAGTCTTATTATTATTATTCATGAATGCGTTGCTGTTGTTGTCCTGGCAGCACATTTCCCATCTGGGAACATTATTTACCTTTTTGCAGCAAGAGTAAGTATTGTACCTTTGTATTTAGTCACTTTGTCTTTAATTGAAGAAATGCCCAGCAACCATTTTACATTTTTTCAGCAGCTACTGTAAACTGTAAAGATACTGTAGACTAATATATGCAGCTCACTTTTCAAGTGACCTCTGTCTTGAAGTCACCTAGTTTCTAGGCTTCTAATTTTCATTCTTTTAATGATAGGGCATTTCAAACGTCGGAAATGGCAGTCTCAATTGGCCCAATACTTGCTCTACCTGCAAAAAAAATTCATATTTACAAATTGCAACTTTTAATCTTTTACTTCTACCTACGAGCGTTGATGCCTGGAGAAAGATGCACTGTCCCTAACTGTACGAGATTTGTTATGTGTAGGAAGGAGCTACAGATGCTGGTTTATACCGAAGATAGACACAAAATGCTGGGGGCTCCCTCTCCCCTGACAAGAGAACTCTGCAACACTCTCTCTCGCTGCTCGCCCTCTGTGATTCCTCCTGTACTCCAGCTTTACGACCACATATTAATCCAGACTCGCTCCTTGTCACCCTCCCCTTGGCTAACAATGAACCATTCTACATTCCCTTATCATCATCTGCCTTGATCTGTCGTTTTCACAACCTACCCTTCCACATCTCCAGACTCCCTTTCCCCTGACTCTCAGTCTAAGGGTCTCGACCCGAACAAAACGTCACCCATTCCTTCTCTCCAGAGGTGCTGCCTGACCCGCTGAGCTACTCCAGTATTTTTTGTGTCTTCGGAGATGTGTTATTTCCCTCTTGTGAATGGTGTCGAGCACCCTGTACGGACTTAACACCCAAAATCGTTAAAGACTGCAGTGCCTGGTGGAAAACATGCCTGACATTTTCCACTTGTATAATTGCATGGAGCTGTGGATTAAATTCACTGCCAAGAGAACGCTTTAAAAATTAGAACTACTTTATGCTAATTTATACATATCAACAGAAATGAAGACTGTTCAATACATCACATTCAACTGCACAAGAATGCGTACAGGACAGTACAATTGATATTATAGAAAATGTACAGCATTCAAAGCCAGCGTGCTTTTCACAACCAGACAAAACACACAGCATCAAAACAATAAAAAGGGTCGGCAAAGTTCATTAAAGTGTTCGCACGGAAATCCACTGCGGCCTAATAGTCTTCCTCTAGGTAACGTTTCTCTTGTCATCTGCAACTCCAATGCGGGGATTATTGGCGTTGAAGTGGCCTCATACTTTCACGGTTCCGGACACTTAAAGTGGAGGATTCAGACTGGGGACCTGCCTCAATATAGTGAACCCAATGGAAATGAGGAGCTGAATTCCAAAATGCCCCAAAAACTCTGAGGGAATCCATATGCACTCATAATTTTTTTAATTTTTCTTTCGCCAGTTTTTTTTTGGTTTTTTTTCTTACTTTTTTTTTTTCTTTCTTATGGACATGGGGAGAAATGTAGACGGTGCAAGTGTAACCAATCCACACTTGGCCTCCTTTGCTGGTATCTGCCACCCAGCCTAAATTTGGCAGCTTGCTTCCACAGCCACCTCTTCCAGCGGTGCAGGCTTTACCTAAACAACCCCATTGCTGGCGGGAGCAGCCTCTTCGCTTCCCCGTAAATGTTTGTGGGTTTAAATAACAGTGCCAATGACAATTCTACAGCTGCCTGTCTCTCCGGACCAGGGGAATGCAATATCGGAGACTTCCACAACACTTGGGCTGTGAAGTTACCCAAACATGCTCAGAGGATGGGAATGCATATTCTGCACTGTTGCATCTCAAGCCATGGTGTTCAGTAGAGTTTGCTCTTATTGTTTCTGCCTGTTTATTCTGTGTGTGACTCTGGTACTTCTGAACAATAATAAATAGTTTATTTTATTTCAAACGCATTAACTTCAATGCCATCACGAGGTCCCCAGACTAGGTTTAACGGCGCTACAAAGCCAGTGGCAATCACGTCTGACCACGCGAACCCTCCAGAAAGGGGAAACTTCTCTTTCAGTTAAAAAGGATCTAAAGCAATGGTACAGTTGCACACCACGTAGCAAAATGGCAGTGAAACCTTTTCTGTGCAGGCTTCTAACATCGCTATCTGGCTACATATTATTCACTGTTAGGTTTGATCAATCTAACTCCTAGTTTCATTCTCTCGGCTGGTACCACATTAGACACACAATTGGCCTGGCATCTGCTGCATTGGGGTCTGTAATACAAACCTTTTGGCATGGCTGTCTTGCTGTACAAGTGGGTGCTGTCAACAGCAGAAACACACTGTATAGCCTCCCAGTAAACACTGAACACACCACTGCTCAGACATGGTACATGGACATCAGGGCAATCTCTTAATTTTCTTTTTGTCCTGAGCCAATTAATCCATTTGCAAGTAGCCAAGCTTCGTTTGGTTCCAGTGTTCCTGGCACTTAGCTTTGTCCTCTCCAAAGTAATAACTAGTGTGTCGCATGCCTCCAGTCTAAGCACCCGTTCTTGTTCAGTGTCATCCAAATTAGGTTTCAAAGTGGAATCGTTTTTATCAGCGACCTTGCAGAGCTCTGTTAGCGATCTGCGTTCATGTAAACAGCCTGGGATACACAAAGACCTGAGCAGCAGATCCACAGGCTTTCAGGCCTGCTGTCAAACTTAGCCTGTAGAAAGGGGTCTGAGGGAGAGCCCATTAGTAATCTAAGAGCCCATAGCAGTGGCAGAGCAGTGTGTCTCATCCTGGGGAAATGCTGCCCTGTGCAGTTCTGGCCGTCCCATCACAGAAAGGAGGTGGGAGGCGGAGGCTTTGGAAGAGGATGCACATGAGGTTCACTTGGACGCTGCCAGGATTAGAGGGCATTGGCCCTGAGGAGAGGTTGGACAAACCTGGATCATTCACTCTGGAGCGTCGGAAGTTGAGGGAAGACTTGGTGGAAGGGTGTAAAATTATGAGAGGCAAAGATAGGGTCTGGTTGTCCAAGGGTGGAAATGTCAAAGGTGAAAGGGCATATCTCTAAGGTCAAAGGTGGAACGTTTAAAGGGGCATGTTTTTTAGAGGGTGGAGGGTGACTGGAACGTTCTGCCTGGGCTGTTGGTGGAAGCAGATATGAGAGTGGCTCGAGATCGGTGCATGGATATGCAGGGAATGGAAGGATATGGATCATGAACAGTGCGAGCACATTAGTTTAACATGGCATCATGTTCGGCACAGACATTGTGGGCTGAAGGGCCTGTTCCTGTGCTGTACCGTCCTATATTCTATCAATCCTCCATTAAGCTCCGTTGAGTAGGTACAGTACACGCATCAGACACACCACCATCAGGACTGACTGTGGACTTTGGTGGCGACAAATGTGAAATGAGAGGAAATAAAACACATTAGAAATAAAAGTTCCTGTTGCTGGGATCATTTCCCAGTGTGCCTGTATAACAAGGTGCCAATCGTCAAACATTTTGAACTGAAACGAAAATTAAAATGAAGTCCGTTATAGATTTGTTTTTAAAGGGAGATGTGAAATCCTAAATTTCCTTTGTGAACGTTGGTAACGTTCAAATATTACATTTAAAATATTTTTTTTTGAACCTTAAAGCTGAATTTTGCCAACTCTCAACCAAATTTTGTTTTCCAAATGGCCAAAGTGGCCCCTGTTCCATGGATTCACTGAGATTGATGCAGGGAATGGAAATATTCTGCTGCGTACACAGATTACTAGACGGTTTTCAATTCTTTCAAAGAGAATTCATTGCAATTTACTTGTGAACTATTTAACGGACCCCCAATTCCATTGAATAACTTCATCCACCAAACATCATTCTAGCTCAGACCAATCCAAGCCCGGTTTCCCCTCACAATATGGAGCTGTTTAGAAAATCCATGTCACCATCTGTCGGTGAGTGTGAATGATAAATTTAGCTCCCAGCTTTGGGATAATTCGCCACCATCAATTAACAATCCAATCGCAGTAGGTGTTTAAAATTAAAGCTGGGTGCTCCCAAACTCACAGCGTTATGTATTATGGAGACCTCCTCGCAAGAAGGCGGGCAGGTTTGGATTCATGAAAGGGCCTTCGGAGTACTTTACCTGAACTGGATAACTTGCAATGTCTCAGTTCTTGGTGATGTTTCAGCTACTTCAGACTGGAATATATCACATAATGCAAAACAAATGTACGTGCGACACTGTCGCAAAAGGGGAAATGGTTGCAGATATGACTAGGAAAGTGCCCAATAAAACCAAATGTTACCTTTCGGGTCCACTGAGATAGACTCCTGAACTCTGGATGGCCATTGAGGTATAACTGCAAACCTATATGAATTCAAGAGGTATACAGATACTGAGATATTTCAGCCCCGTTCAATCACATACCGCAATATTTCAATGTCCGAAACGTTCTTTGCTTTGTGTTTTGTTTTATAACTTTTAGCACAACTTTATTGAAGCTGACCTTTCACTGTGACATTTCGAAAGGCCCTTGAACTTCCAGTGCACCAGGTAGACAAGTGGTAAGAGTTGACCTCATAAATCTGAATTGAATGCAGATGCAGTCCATAGTGTGTTTATAAGACAGTATATTAAGGCACATGACAGTCTTTGAAAACTTAGAACTACACATAATTCCTAGCCAACTTTATTTAATGGTTCGTTTTTTGTGAATTCATTGCCTTGATCAGTCCACAAAACTGTACAGTTACACAAGAGGGAATCCAACTCAACTCTGCAAAGCTTGTCCGTAGCAGAATGTAAACTTTTTTTTTTCTCCCGATTTGCTTTTTCTGTTTTTCAGTACAGGTCCATAGTGCTGTTAGTCAGTTGTACAAAGCATCTAGTAAAAATACAGTTGTAATTAAACTAAGATTTTCCTCTTCTCCCTGGGAGTCGTGTAAAAGAGTTCTCAGAAAAGGTTTGTGAGAGTAGTTTGTGTGGGGCTCCGGGAGTCGCGTGCTTCAAGGCTACCAGGCACTGACGTTAAAACGGATGTCACGGTTGGCATAGAAGGATTAGTCAAGTCAGTTAATGTCGTGGAGGTGCTCGAAGGGCTGAGAGAGGCGTTGGAGATTTCTGATGCCGGGCCGGACGGCGTTCCTGCTTGCAGCGATGTGCCGTCAGATGCTTTGTCACCCCCTGTATTTTCCTGCCGTAAAAGATTCCTCCTGAATTTTGCTCTTGCATTTTGGAACCAAACCTGCAAACCAATTTGACGTAATATTGTACCAGTTTTTAACCCACATAGCGAGCTTAACGTCAGTAACGCGATCACAACAGAAGGTCTTCTGCTACTTGTCTTAGAGATAATACTTCCGCGTTTAATCAGCTTTGGACTATAGAGATACAGCGTGGAAACAGGCCCTTCGGCCCACCGAGTCCACGCCGACCAGCGATCCCCCTTACACTAACTCTATTGTACACACTAGGGACAATTTGCAATTAACCTACAAACCTGTACGTCTTTGGAGTGTGGGAAGAAACCGGAGCACCCGGAGAAAACCAACGCGGTCTCAGGGAGAACGTACAAACCCTACACAATCAGCATCCATTGTCAGGATGGAACCCAGGTCTCTGGTGCTGTAAGGCAGCAACTCTACCACTGTGCTGCCCCATAACAACCCAAATTACCTTTTTCTCTATTTAACTAAATAAGATGCCATTAAGGACCTACCTTAAGGTAGGTCTTTGTGGGGTTTTTTCCTAAAAGAATGGGAGCAATTTGTGGGGCATTCTAAAATTTAGTCTGATTTTGTAGAGGAACAAATCCTGAAGTGGAAGGGATTATCTTAATGCTGAAAACTGTTTACAGAGATTTAAATATCCTATGATTGCAATAAGTGTCACCCATGCAAATAATATTTTTTTAAATAATGCAATTTTAAATTTGTGTTACGATGCATCCATTTGTTTAAGTTGACTTTAGACTTGGTACAAATCAAAGGTCCACCGAATGTCCTGCATTCTCAACTTTAAGATAAACTGTTGACAAATTTATAGATTTTCTATCTTTGATTTTATTCATCTTATTTACCATTAGAAATGTTGGCTTCAAACAACATTCAAATATAACAACATTCCCATATTTCAGGCTTCTTTTGGTTAGTTTGTACATATTCATTGGCAACTTTCTATTAATATAAGTTACCTAACTAAAAGTTAAAATAAAGTATTTAAACCAACTGCAAAATATGAGGTGGTATAGAAATCTCCCTTTGTCGTAAGAAACTGCAGATGCTGGTTTAAACCGAAGAAAGACACAAAATGCTGGAGTAACTCAGCGGGACAGTCAGCGTCTCTGGAGAGAAGGAATGGGTGGCTTTTCGGGTGTAGAAGGGTCTCGGCCTGATTCCTTCTCTCCAGAGATGCTGCCTGCCCTGCTGAGTTACTCCAGCATTTTGTGTCCATCTATAGAAATCTCCCTGCTCCATTCAAACACGCCTCCAGGACGATTTAAAATCACATGAATCAAGGAATATATCCCCCTCGATGCTTCAAAAGTTATCTGATTGCCTTTGATGCTGCTTGAGGCAGTCCAGTGACAAATGATAATGAAGCTTTTGTGAAAAGTTGATATGGGTAACCTGGTGCCTCCCTCACTAAGTATAAATGACTGCAGTCACCAGAGACGTGACTGGAAAATATCTACATGTGGATGGCACGTGTGAATTATATACATGTGTTTTATGCCAAATTAATTTGGTGCAAGGCGCGCTCCCTGGTGGATTGATGTTATGTGTTAGAGTTTACAGAACAAATTTTTGCCCCAAGCTAATCCCAAGATTTTTAAAAAAATGTTGATCTACATGTTGCAACATCTCCCCACGCCTGTGAACTGAGGGTGGTTCAGAAAGGCATCCAGCAATTCCATCCACAGTGCACTTTGGAAACAGAAGAGAGGTTAGGGACACAGTGAATTCTACTGCACCGCCTTGTGAAAGACCAAGCAGTCCCTCGAATAGACGACCCGTCGTGTAAATGCCATTTAAGTTTCCGTTGCAAGTGCTTTGTGCGAGGATAGAAATGCAGATGTCACAGTACACGGACGGACACACAAACATCTGAGCACACCAGTCACACCAGCATTATTAAATCTCTCAGGCAACACGTTTTGCAACAAAGAAAATAAACGTGCTCATGTGTACAAAAGCCTTGTGTTAGTCCAGTCTTTGAAGGTATGCTCAGTGTTGGTGTTTGATGGTAATAAATGTACACTGAGTTTCAAAACCCTGGGTATTATCGTTATAGTTGTCGCGGCATCATAGTGAGATGCTGTGGATAACTGCTCACAGGATTCTTGCCCACGGGGCTTTACCTGCCTTTGATTGTGGGACTCCCACTGGGGCCCTAACAGAGAGAGCTTCCACATAAACGTCAGTACACTGTATGTACTTCTGCACTCTGGAGTTTAGTTTGGTTTTGTTTAGTTTAGTTTGGAGGTAGAGCATGTACCCACCAAGTCCACGCTGACCATTGATCTCCCGTTCACGCTAGTTCTATGTTGTCCCACTTTTGCGTCCACTCCCTGCACAATAGGGTCAATTTTACTGAGGCCAATGAGCCGCCAAACCCGCACGTCTTTGGAAAGTGAGAGGAGACCGGGGCACCTGGAGGAAACCTGCACGGTCACAGGGAGAACGAGCAAACTCCACACAGAGAGCACCCGAGGTTCGGATAAAACCCAGGGCTATGGCACTTTGAGGCAGCAGCTCTACCCGCTGCGCCAATGTGCCAGGGTAAGAGTAGACCGTGTAGGAATAACTATCTCTCCCTCTGGGGAAGGAGATTATTGACTGAGTGCATCCATGCCACACGGCTCGTTAAAGCACATTGGTGCTCCACGTTGTATGATTACATTGTTTGGGTTCTTGAAGAATAATGTTACCTGATGACCCCAATGAAGTCTTTACCCCTACCCCCACTCAAGAGATTAAGAAGGTGCCGATTACAGTAGGGATTGTGATACCAAGTCCTATAAGCTCAACTTATACTTTAGAGTGTAAATGCAAAGGAGTTTTATTCAGCATTGAGCAGGAATGTCCCAACAATCAATTTTTCCTTTTCCAATGCAAAAAAATCAAGTAAGTGCCAAAGGACACAGAGTGCTGGAGAAACACAGCGGGTCAGGCAGCATCTCTGAAGAACATGAACAGATGACATTTCGGGTAGGGACTCTTTTCAGGGGCATGACCTGATATATCACCTATCCATGTTCTTCAGAGATGTTGCCAGGCCCGCTGAGTTCCTTCAGCACTTTGTGTCCTTCTGTGCAAACCAACTTCTGCAGTTTCTTCTATCGACACTCTAAATCATGTAAGCGTGGTGGTTTGGGGGGTTTTGCACAGGGATTGAGTTTCTAACAGACCTGGCAGTATCATCTTTTTTTACACGCGATCTGAATTTGGTAGAAGCAGGGCCGCACAGTGGCGCAGTGCTAGAGTTGTTGCCTTACAGCGCCGGAGACCCGGGTTCCATCCCGTCTATGGGCGCCGTTTGCACGGAGTTTGTACGTTCTCCCCGTGACCGCATGGGTTTTCCCCGAGTTCTTCGGTTTCCTCCCAAACTCCAAAGACGTACAGGTGTGTAGGTAAGCTGACTTGGTATAAGTGTAAATTGTGCCGAGCGTGTGTAGGATAGTGTTAGTGTGCGGGGGTCGCTGGTCGGCGCGGTCCCGGTGGGCCGAAGGGCCTGTTTCCGCGCTGTATCTCGAAACTGAACTACACTAAACTGCTGTCTACTAAAGTGAACACAGTGCTCACAACCACCTTGTGAGAGATACTTTATAGGAAGGTGAACTAGATCGATGGACATCGCCCAATAGCAGGATTAGTGAAAGAAAGGGAAATGCTATTTAAAAAATAAAGCAACCTTGCTGGGTTTGTGCGGTGTCAGAGACAAACGGGCAGGGCTGGCATTTGTAGCTTCAGCTGGTCAATAAACTGGTGGTCATTGTGGGGCCATCATTATCAGAACCGTCTGGACCTCTCCGACTGCCTCCCCATACACTGCTCACTGTTCACCGCCATCAGACAATGACCATGGGGATGGACAGAGGACAACCGCTGAAGCAAACCAGAACCTGAGCCCCCAATAGTGATCGAGTCTTCATTCACCGGCCGCAACATCCCCCCCACCATCCCACCTCCCTGCCCTCTACTCTTATCTAAAGGAACCAACCCAAAGGTCCTTACAATTTAGAAGGATGAGAGGAGATCTTATCGAAACGTATAAGATTATTAAGGGGTTGGACACGTTAGAGGCAGGAAACATGGTCCCAATGTTGGGGGAGTCCAGAACAAGGGGCCACAGTTTAAGAATAAGGGGTAGGCCATTTAGAACTGAGATGAGGAAAACCTTTTTCAGTCAGAGAGTTGTGAATCTGTGGAATTCTCTGCCTCAGAAGGCAGTGGAGGCCAATTCTCTGAATGCATTCAAGAGAGAGCTAGATAGAGCTCTTAAGGATAGCGGAGTCAGGGGGTATGGGGAGAAGGCAGGAACGGGGTACTGATTGAGAATGATCAGCCGTGATCACATTGAATGGCGGTGCTGGCTCGAAGGGCCGAATGGCCTCCTCCTGCACCTATTGTCTATTGTCTATTGTCTAATTTAGACTTCAGAGGTACAGCGTGGAAACAGGGCCTTCGGCCTACCGAGTCCATCCTGACAATGATCACCCCGCTCACTAGCACTGTCCTACACACTAGAGACAATTTACAATTTACCAAAGCCAATTAACCTACAAACCTGCTCGTCTTCGGAGTGCAGAAGGAAACTGGAGGAGACCCACGCGGTCCCGGGGAGAACGTACAAACTCCATGCAGACAGCACCCGTAGTCAGGGCCGAACCCGGGTCTCGTGCGCCGTAAGGCAGCAACTCTACCGCTGCACCATCCAAAAATAAAATGACGTTACGTTTTGTTTGTAAGTGCGCGGTTCTGATGCTCAGGTGGGAGGGTAGTAGTTACGTTACCGGTTTAATACATGGATTCGGATTATTGATTCGGTTGCACGAGCATTAGATCCCACAGCAGCGGCAGCTGGGACGTTTAGCAAAAAGCACTGAAGTGAATTTGAAATTTGGGAACTGACGAAGGAGTGGGGAGCCAGATACTCTCAGAGGACTTAAGAAGCATTCTGGACAAGCCTCTAAACTGCCGAAGTATGCTGAACAAGCCAGCGTTTATTTTGAGAGGACTAGAATATAGAAATAGGGATGTAACGCAGAGACTTTGTCAGTCACTGGTCAGGCCGCATTGGGAATATTGTGTCGGGAAAAAAACCTGCAGATGCTGGTTTAAAAATCGAAGGTAGACCCAAAATGCTGGAGTAACTCAGCGGGTCAGGCAGCATCTCTGGAGAGAAGGAATGGGTGATGTTTCGGGTCGAGACCCTTCTTCAGCCTGAAGAAGGGTCTCGACCCGAATCGTCACCCATTCCTTCCCTCCCGAGATGCTGCCTGACCCGCTGAGTTACTCCAGCATTTTGGGTCTACCTCGGGAATATTGTGAGCCATTTTTGTGCCCCATTTCTACGGAAGGATGTGCTGGCTTTGAAGAGGGTCCAGAGGAGGTTTACAGGAATGATCCCAGGAATGAGTGGGTTAACATGTGATGGGCGTTTCACGCACTGGGCCTGTACTCGCTGGAGTTTAGAAAGATGAGGTGGGACATCATTGAAACTTAATGAATAGTGAAAGGCTTGGATAGAGTGGATGTGGAGAGGGAGTCTCGGACCAGAGGCCAGAGCCGCAGGATTAAAGGATGTACTTTTAGAAAGGAGATGAGGAGGTATTTCTTTCGTCAGAGGGTGGTGAATTTGCAGAATTCATTGCCAGGGATAGCTGTGGAGGTCGTCATTGGGTGTTTTTAAGGCAGCGATTGACCTATTCTTAATTAGTAAGGGTGTCAGGTGTTACGGGGAGAAGGCAGGAGAATGGGGTTAGGAGGGAGAGATAGATCAGCCATGATTGAATGGTGGAGTAGACTTGATGGGATGGGAGGCCTAATTCTGCTCCGATAACTTATGAACTGGTGAATGGTGCAGGGTTAATTATCCTGCAAACCCGCACATCCTTGGGATGTGAGAGGAAACCGGAGAACCCGGTGGAAAGCCAGGTGGTCGCAGGGACAACGTGCAAGCTCCACACAGACAGCACCCGTGGTCAGGATCAAACACAGGTCTCTGGCGCTAGAAGGCAGCAGCTCTACCAGCTGCGCAGGGCAGGCAAAGCCCACATCCCATATCCAGGAGCTGGCATGGACTCAACAGGCTGAATGGTCTCCCTCTGTCACAGTCCCACAATTCCGTGATTCTAATTGTAACAAACGCTCCACAAAGGTGGTGCAGCGGTAGAGTTGCTGCCTTACAGCACCTGAGACCAGGGTTTCATCCTCACTACGGGTGCTGTCTGTACGGAGTTTGTACATTCTCCCTGTGACCACCTGGGTTTTCTCCGGCTACCTCCGACTCTCCAAAGACGTACAGGTTTGTAGGTTAATTGGCTTCAGTAAGAATTGCTAATTGGCCCTAGTGCGCAGGATAGTGCTAGTGTACGGGATGATCGCTGGACGGTGCGGACTCGGTGGACCGCACTGTATCTCTAAACTAAACCAAACGTGTTTGAGAAATGAGTGGTTGGACCAAATCACGGTTTCCTGCTCCATTCACAACAGCATCATGCGTGAGGTGGTGTTAGACTGAAGCGTGAATGTGATCATTTAACTTTAAATAGCAATATGAGGCAGGGAGGATAAGAAGAGACAGATTGCCTGCGCAACGTAATTGGAAAAGGGGCTCAACTGATGTCCAGTGAGTCAGGCAGCATCTGCGACGAGAGACAGAGTCAATGCTTCAGCTTAATGATCCGTCATCAGGACTGAAGCATTAACACGAAGCTGGTCGAGCTGCTGCCTCACAGCGCAAGAGACCCGGGGTTCAACCCTGACCTCAGGTGCTGTCTGTGGGGAGTTTGCACATTCTCCCCGTGACTACAGGGGTTTCCACCGGGTTCTCCAGTTTCGTCCCACATCAAAAGACGTGCAGGTTTGTAGGTTAATTTTCCTGGAAATGGATGCGAAAGTGGGATAACTTAGAACTAGTGTGATCAGGGTGGCACGGAGGTGATGCTGCCTTGCAGCGCCAGGGACCCGGGTTCAATCCTGACTACGGGTGCTGTCTGTACAGAGTTCATAAGTTCTCCCCGTGACCCCGTGGGACTTCTCCGGATTCCTCTCACATTCCGAAGACGTACAGGTTTGCAGGTTAATTGACTTCGGTTAAAATAAATTGTAAATTGTCCTTAGCGTGTGGTCGCCGCGGACTCGGTGGGCCGAAGGGCCTATTTGAGCGCTGTGTCTCCAAACTAGACTAAATGAAACTCAGGTGATCGACAGTCCGCATAGACTCTGTGGACCGAAGGGCCTGGTTTACATGCTGTACTTTTAAACTGAGCTAAACTGAATTCTGGCGTTCCCTCCACAAATGCTGCCTGACCCGCTGTGCATTTTCCTTCGGGCTGCTTGCCTGCATTTTCAGATTTGCAGAATTTCCGACATTTAATCGAAGAGAGATTTTCTTACCTGCAGAACGCGCTTTGTCAGCCCGGTCTTCTGTGCTAGTTGTTTCAGATCCTTTGCGTCGGGGTTGTGATTTATGGCAAAATAAGACTTCATGGTCCTCAGCTGGTGGTGTTTGAAAGAGGTGCGCATGCGTTTTGTCTTCTGGGTGGGTGGGTACTGCTGCTCTCTGTCCAAGTGCTCACCATCATTTTCATTACAACTCAATGCTACAAAATATTAGGAAGATTTACTGTAAATTTAAGAAGAAATTTTGAATAAGTGTGACTATTTGGCTAAAATGTATCCCTCTGATGATTTCATAGAGTCAGTGTTCTCTGCGCCTTTTACTTGGAGAAGTTCCCACTCTGTGAATGGGGGAAGGTGCCTTTAGTTTGGTGATTAGTTTTGACTTGGGATGCATCTCGAATGTGTCAAATATAATGGAGAGCGAAAATTCAATGAAAGAAGGGCCGGTTTATGGAAATGGGCAGGAAAATAGGACGCAGTTTTCTGGTCACTGCTTTGCTGCAAGGATATGGAGGCTTTGGAGAGGGTGTAGAAGTGGTTTAACATGATGTACGAAGAAATGTCCTGACCTGAAACGTCACCTATCCACGCTCTGCTGAGATGCTGCTGCCTGACCCTCTGAGTTACTCCAGCAGCCTGTGTGTTCCATGCCCATACAGAGATGTCATTTATCCATTCCTTCCACTGAAGCTGCCTGACCCACTGATTTGAACTAGCCACTGCAGTTCTTTGTGCCTCCATTTTACCAGGATGGTGCCTGGATCGGAAAGTATTAAATATAAGCAGAGGTTGGACACACTTGGGTTGTTATCCCTGGGGCATCAGAGGCTGTGTAAAGATCGATTGAGTTTACTTTAGTTTACGGTGTGGAAGCAGGCCCTTCGGCCCACCAAGACGGTGGCAGCCAACAATCCACTTCTATCCTTCACGTTAGGGGCAATTTACAGAAGCCAACTAAGCTACAAACCTGCACATGTTTGGAATGTGGGAGGAAACCCAAACTCTGTACAGATGGCACCCGTGGTCAGGATCGAACCCGGGTCTCTGGCGCTGTAAGGCAGCAACTCTACCACTGCGCCACCGTGCCACAAGGTCTAATAGAGGTTAATAAAATTCCGAGAGCCATGGACAGGGTAGGGAGAGTCTTTTTTTCTCAGGGTGCAAATGTCAAAATATTAGAGGGCGCAGCTTTAAGGTGAGAGGAGGACGGTTTAGAGGCAGGTTTATTACAGGGAATGATAGATGTCTGGGACACACTGGCAGGGGAGTTTGGAGAAGCAGATACCGTGGCAGAGTATCGCAAGGTTACACGGTGGTGCAGCGGCAGAGTTGCTGCCATACAGTGGCAGAGCCCCAGGTTCGATAATGAAACAACCCAACTCTGGCAGCAGAGACACAAGGAACTGCAGATGCTAGTTTACAACAACAACAAAAAGACACAACGTCCTGGAGTAACTCAGCGGGACAGGCGGCATCTCGGGAGAACATGGATTGGCGACCTTTCGGGTTGGACCCTTCTTCAGACTGTTTGAAGGGTTTACACGCCGGGACAAGTTGCGATGGAGTTGGGGAGGGTCACGTCGTGAGGAGGTGGGGTGAGGGAGCTGTTAATCAAAGCTTGAGCAGTGTTGTTGGGACTATCATGGAGTTGCTCCTCTCTCAGTCTGATACTGTTGATCAGCCCATTTCTCGACCGATCCGAACCATTCCCTTCTAGGTCGTTAATTGGCTCACTCGTGCAACGCTGTCGTGAGCAAGCTCCACCCTATCCAAGCAGGCCTCTGGCCCCAGAAACCACCTTCTAATCATTAACCGCGAGGCGTGTGGTGAGTATTTCGAGCCAGAACCGATGGCGCCTGAACCATCCAAAATGGCACACAACACCAAGGCCGAGAAATCAGTGAAGCCAAAACCATGAAAGGGATCGTTCAAGAAATGGCTTTGAAAAACTGTCCTGCAAACCTGGAGGCACAGAAAGTAGGAGCAACAGGAGGAGGAATAGGGCAACAACACAAGAATGGCACAGCGGTAGAGCTGCTGCCTTGCAGCGCTTGCAGCGCCAGAGACCCGGGTTCCATCCCGACTACGGGCGCTGTCTGTGCGGAGTTTGCACGTTCTCCCCGTGACCTGCGTGGGTTTTTCTCTGAGATATTCTGTTTCCTCCCACACTCCAAAGACGTACAGGTTTGTAGGTTAATTGGCTTGCTAAATGTAAATTGTCTCAAGTATGTGTAGGATTGGTGCGCAGGGATCGCTGGTCGGCGTGGACTCGGTGGGCCGAAGGTCCTGTTTCCATGCTGTATCTCTAAACTAAACTAAACTAAACAGGCCTGCCCCACCATTCAATCTGGTCCGTGTTACCGGTTCTGTTCTGTTACTCCTCTTCTGTACTGGTTCCTCAAAACCTCCAGTCCCTTGATCTTATGACAATGTATCATCCTCCTCTTTCAATCCCTTTCAATCCAGCTCCCAGCACCCTCTGAGGCAGAGACTTCCAAAGATTCACCATTTGTACACAGTAGCTTCCACGCCCCTCAGTTTTAAATGATTTCCCCTTGAATCTTGTATCTCTGTCCCCCTCGTTCGTGAATCTCCCACTAGTTCAAACATCTCAACATCGATCAGTGATGCCCCCTGAAGATCTCATTGTCCCTCATCCTCTGAGGCTTAGATAGGATACACAGTCAGAACCTTCTCACCAAGATGGAAATGTCAAAGGATAGAGGGCATAGCTTGAAGGTGAGAGGGCCAAAGTTTAAAGGAGATGTGCGGGGGGCACGTTTTTTTTTTTTTACACGGAGGGTTATGGATGCCTGGACTCTGCTCTCAGTGCCGGTGGTTGCGATGGGAACATTTAAGAGGCTTTTCGATGGGCACATGGATATGCGGGGAATGGAGGGGCATGGATCATGTGCAGACAGAGGAAACACGTATAACTCAGCATCATATTTGGAACGGACAGTGTCATTGTGGGCCGAAGGGCCTGTTCCAGCGCTGACCCTTCCTCTGTCCATATTCTACGTTAAACTCCAGAGAATATAGACCATCCATCGACAAAGGACAGAATAACTCTGCCAGCACGCTGCTTGCCAACTTAATCAAACTATGGTATGCCAGTATTTTCACCTCGCTAAGCGCTGAAGAAACAAATCCAGTCGCTCTTTAAAAGAAACATTTCTGAACATGATATGCATTATCTTTTAATATTTCAATCAATTAAAGTTGATCTGGATGGTGTTCTGGCAAATTACAGAATGGAACGGAACTGTGGCGCAGTGGAAGAGCTGCTGCCTTACAGCCCCAGAAACCCCGGTTCGATCCTGACGATGACTTTTGTCTGTACGGTGTTTGTACGTTCTTCCCGTGACCGCATATGCTTTATCCAGGTGCCCCGGGTTCCTCCCACACTCCAAAGGCGTACAGGTTTGTTTGTTATTTGGCTTCGGTAACAAATTATAAATTGTACCTAGTGTGTGGGATAGTGTACGGAGTGATCGCTGATCAGCGTGGGCTCGGTGGGCCGAAGGGCCTGTTTCCGTGCTGTATCTCCAAACTAAACTAAACATGTTTGGTCCAAATCACAGCTTCCTGCTCCATTCACAATGGCATCATGATTGAGGGGGTGTTAGATTAACGCGTGGATGTAATCATTTTACTCTATATAGCAATGCGAGGTGGGGAGGAAGGTTGGCGCGGACTCGATGGGCTGAAGGGCGCATTTCTGCCCTGTATCTCTAAAGTCTAGAACAGTGTTTGCTTACGGTGGGCGTAACATTGAAATGAAGTATCTCTCATGACAGAAGGCTTAAATCACATCTGCAGCTTTAGAATAAAGCTGAAGAAGGGTCTTGACCCGAAACGTCACCCATTCCTTCTCTCCCGAGATGCTGCCTGACTCGCTGAGTTACTCCAGCATTTTGTGAAAAAAATACCTTTGATTTGTACCAGCATCTGCAGTTATTTTCTTACACTAGAATAAAGGAGTATCGTTTATAAAATATTATAATAAGTGATTTAATATCTACATTTATTTTAAATCTGACCGTAGGAAAGTGATTGCAAAGCTGCAGCAAGTAAGAATTGCATTGTTGTCTCGTGGCTCTGACTTAGGCAGACCTCCTTGCCCCACCAAAATAACACGTGTGTTGTCTTTGTTCACGGCGCCCATAGCTTGTTATGTGCATGTGACAGCAGCTATCTGTTAGCAATTGTGAAGTAAAGACGGGGAGCCGTTAATCCAAGTCCCACCACAACTTAAATTCGGTTAGTAAAATAAAATAAAGCCCGGCATTAAATCGTGGCCAGCCCACAGCGATGAGAACTCTGTGTAGTTCTGGTCACCGCACCACAGGAAGACACCAGACAGGGGTGCGGAGGAGATTTACGAGGATCGTGCCACGCTGGTGGATTATCCAGCGATGCGGAGAGACAGGTCTGGCTGTGGCTGTTTCCTTTGGGACTGAGAGGAGCTGAAAGTGAGATGTTAATTAAGTGTAAGAGGCCTAAACAGGAAGGGCTTGCTTCCCCTGGTAGAAGATCAATAATTGGGAGGCTTGATTAACGTTAATTGGAGGAAGGATCAGACAAGAGATGAGGAATTATTTCTTCAGCTGAAGGGAACGGAGGTCTGAGAGTCATTGCCTGCTTGCCATATTTAATGGGGTAGCATTGACGAACAAGGATCAGCTGGGTTTAGGACCAGGGGCCAGGTGGCAAGAGGCACCTGAACTGTTCCACCTTTTCCTTTAGACCAGACCCTCCGGCCCACCGAGTCCGCACCGACCAGCAACCCCCCCCAAACACCACCACTATCCTACACACTAGGGACAATTTTAAAATTTTACTGAAGCCAATTAACCTACAAACCTGCACGTCTTTGGAGTGTGGGAGGAAACCGAAGCACCCGGAGAAAACCCACACGGTCACGGGGAGAAGGTGCAAGCTCTGCATAAACAGTACCCGTGGTCAGGATCGAACCCGGGACTCTGGCGCTGTAAGGCAGCAACTCTACCATTGTGCCAACGAGCCTGCCTTGGTCACGATGGGCTTAACTGACTCCTTCTGTGCTGTATATTCCAGCACGTCTATTTTTTCAGTTATGCAGCCCCCATGGTAAATTTGACACTACAGCTTCTCATAATTTTAGAAACCTCAATAAAATTATCATCTAGTTTGGATATAGTCATGGTCATACAGCATGGAAACAGGCCCTTCAGCCCACTGGGTCTGTGCCAAAGATACTAGAGGAGCAAGATGAACCACTCCGTCGAAATCGCCTATACTGAAGTGTAGTACGCAAAGGAGCGTCACGTCCGCCATTTTAGTAAGCAAAACCCGCCGTTCGCGACGCCTCTCGCGGTGTAATCAGTCTTTTGGGGGAACAGTATGTGTGATGATACAATAAAAATGCAGAATATATCTCATCTATCAATTCACAGATTGTTGTTATTTTTCTTTTTAAATGTTTCTGCAAGTTTCTGCCTACTAAAATGGCGCCGTGACATACTACGGTTTTTAGGGTCGAGTGGTCTATCTTGCTCTGCTCTATTATCTTTGGTCTGTGCTGACCATCACCTGCCCTTTTACGCTAATCCCATTTTTTCCTCTTCGCATTTCCATCATATCCCCCTGATTCTGCCGCTCACCTTCACTCTCCCGGCAATTTACAGCAGCCCATCGTGACCCTGGCAGCTAAAGGTGACAACTGATTCATTGTCTGAAGAAAGGTCCCAATCTGAAACGTCACCCATCCATGTTACTCCAGTGATGCTGCCTGACCAGCTGAGTTTCTCCAGCACTTTCTCTCTTTTTGTGTAAATCATTGCAAAGTCCTACTGATCTTCGGGAGTCTGGTGGGATGGAAAGCTGTTCCCTCCAGACACCCAGCAATGTGGTCGACACCGAACGACCTTCCCAAGTGTCCGCACTTGGCAGGAGCAGGTCGTGCTGGGCCGCAAATGTGGACCTTGTCATCCCGTGAAACAGTAAGGATAAACAAACGTGCCTCCAGCGTTAAATGCACTCAGGCATCCCCAGCCTCCTAGAACTTGCATTGAAAAGACCGAAGTTTAGAAGGATGAGGGGGGACCTCATTGAAACGTACCCTAAAGGCCTGGAAAGAGTGGATGTGGAGAATGTTTCCACCAGTGGGAGAGTCTAGGACCAGAGGGCACAGCCTCAGGATAGAAGGGCGTACCTTTAGAAAGGACACGAGCAGGAATTCCTTTAGTCAGAGGGAGGCGAATCTGTGTCATTCATTGCCACAGACGGCTGTGGAGGCCAAGTCAGTGGGTATTTTTAAGGGGGAGACTAGCAGATTCTTGATTAGTAAGGATGTGAAGGGTTATGGGGAGAAGGCAGGAGAATGGGGTTGAGAGGGAAAGATAGATCAGCCATGATTGAATGGCGGAGTAGACCTGATGGGCCAAATGGCCTGATTCTATACTGATAACTTATGAAAAGCGTTAAAACATGACTCCACTTTAACTTAAAAGTTCCATAGAAACAAGCTCAGTGGTGGAATTTTGGCCTCTGAATCAGAGTCCCATGAAGTGGTCCGGAGAACTGGGATGATATCCTCAGCAAACCTTGTCCCAGGATGTGGGTGGGTGAGGCACTGGAGGAATTCAACAGGCCAGGGAGCTTCTGCAGAGGGGATGGACGGAGGACATTTCGGGTCGGGACCCTTCCTCAGACGGAAGAACAAACCCATCAGTACCATCACTCCGCTCTTTCCCAAAAGAATCATCCTTCTCATGAGCCTGACAGCATCTGAAGAAGGGTCCTGACCCAAAACGTCACCTGTCCATACCCCTCCACAGATGCTGCCTGCCCCACTGAGTTACTCTAGCATCTTGTGTCTATCTGCAGTTACTGCCTCCTTTCTCCAGCATAGGGGTTGCTGTACCCATGAAACTCTCCCTCAGATTATCTGGGTCGGCCACATTAGAACTTCACAAAAATCTCGCAAACATCGTTTAGTTCAGTTTAGTTTAGTTTAGTTTAGTTTAGAGATACTGCGTGGAAACAGGCCCAAGTCTGTGCCAACTAACAACCACTCATTCACACTCGTTCTATGTCATCCCAGTTTCACATTCTACATATTGGCAGCAGCTTACAGAAGGCCAATAACCTACAAACCTGCACATCTTTGGAATGTGGGATGAAACCGGGGCACCTGGAGAAAACCCACGCGGTCACAGGGAGGACGTACAAACGCCACACAGTCAGCACCCACGGTCAGGATCGAACCCTAATCTGCACTTCCTGCATGTGATCCATACCAATCCAAACCTGCACATCCATGTGCCTATCCAAAAGCCTCTTAAACACCATGATTGTATCTGCCTCCACCACCACCTCCAGCAATGCGTTCCAGGCCCCCATCACACTCTGCGTAACCAAACATGTCCCACACATCTCCTTCCAGCCTTGTCCGTCTCACTTTAAATCCATGCCCTCTCTTATCTGACGTGTCCGTGCTGGGATAAAGGGGCCGGATATCTACGCCTCCCAACATTTTATAAATATCTACCAGGTCTCCCCTCAGCCTCAGACTCTCCTGAAAAAACACAATCCCATATGCTAAAAACAAATTACGTTTGCGAATAATTTTGTTGGCACTTGGACACGGATGTTGACATATTTTGATGTACTAGTTCCTATGGAGATTGCACCTTGAAAGAGTGGAAGAGCAAGTTGCATTCTGTGGGGATGGAGATCGTCATTAATAAACAAGAGCCTGCTCAATGCTCCCAGTGTAAAGAGAGGGCACTCTGCGGGGCTTGCATGTCCTACGTCTGTCCCGTACAAGAGAGCATCTGATGTGCTTCACCATTCGTTGCTCAACACTACAGAGTGGCACAGCTGCTGGAGCTGCTGCCTCACAGAGCGAGAGACCCAGACTCCATCCTGATCTCAAGAGTCCAGAGTGTTTTATTGTCATGTGTCCCAGACAGAACAATGACATTCTCACTTGCAGCAGCACAACAGAATATGTAAACATAGTACTCTGTAAACAATACGTTCAGTATGTATGTGTGTGTGTGTGTGTGTGTGTGTGTGTGTGTGTGTGTGTGTGTGTGTGTGTGTGTGTGTGTGTGTGTGTGTGTGTGTGTGTGTGCGTGTATATGTGTGCATGTGTATGTATGTATCCATATATAATATATAATATATATATATATATATATATATATGTGTGTGGAGAGATACAGAGAGAGAGAGAGAGAGAGAGAGAGAGAGAGAGAGAGAGAGACAGGGAGACAGGGAGAGAGGGAGAGAGGGAGAGAGGGAGAGAGGGAGAGAGGGAGAGAGGGAGAGAGGGAGAGAGGGAGAGAGGGAGAGAGGGAGAGAGGGAGAGAGGGGGAGAGGGAGAGAGAAAACACACATGCCTACATACACTTGCATACCCAATAAAAAATAAACAGACAATAATAGTGCAAAAAGACAAAATCAATGCCACCAAGTCTTTGTAGTTCAGAGCTATTTGAGGTTTTCATGTTTAATAGCCTGATTTAATAGCCTCATCGCCTAGCCTGCCATTGTTTAAAAGGCTGAAGGGAAGAAGCTAAAAATGTGCAAAAAAATTTGCCAATGCTCTCTTTGTGGAGTTTGCATGGTCTCCCTTTGACCACTTGGTTTTCTTCCTGGTGCTTTAGTTTCCTCCCACATCCCAAAGACGTGCGGGTTTGTAGGTTAATTTGGCCTCTGTAAATGGCCCCAAGTGTGTGGGGATTGGGTGGGAAAGTGGGATCACAGAGAACTAGATTGTACGGGTGACCGATGGTCAGCGTGAACGCGGTGAGCCAAGGGGCCTGTTTCCTTGCAGTATCTCTAAACTAAACTAAACTAGTGCCGAACAACTGCCAGTTTCCACTACTTCTGCATTGCACCGTCACCTCCACGCCACGTAATGGAAACATGTTGAAGGACGGGAAGGGAAGGGAAGGGAAGGGCTGGATAGTCATCAATGCAGATTGTGGACGTTTTGGGCAAGGCGGGGGAACTCGCTGGAATTTAGAAGATTGAGGGGGGATCTTATAGAAACTTACAAAATTCTTAAGGGGTTGGACAGGCTAGATGCAGGAAGATTGTTCCCGATGTTGGGGAAGTCCAGAACAAGGGGTCACAGTTTAAGGATAAGGGGGAAGTCTTTTAGGACCGAGATGAGAAAGTTCTTTTTCACACAGAGAGTGGTGAATCTGTGGAATTCTCTGCCACAGAAGGTAGTTGAGGCCAGTTCATTGGCTATATTTAAGAGGGAGTTAGATGTGGCCCTTGTGGCTAAAGGGATCAGGGGGTATGGAGAGAAGGCAGGTACGGGATACTGAGTTGGATGATCAGCCATGATCATATTGAATGGTGGTGCAGGCTCGAAGGGCCGAATGGCCTACTCCTGCACCTATTTTCTATGTTTCTATGAACGTTAGAGGGGGCTTTGCAAGTACTGATGCAGAAGGCAATGACTGCAACAAGGAAGGAGGATTTCCTGGAAGGCCCAGCAAATGTAGAAGCACCATGACAGTTTGCATGGTAACTGTAAAACACAGGGAGTCCAGAGGCTGCAGAGTGATGGACTCAGCCCAGCACATCACAGGCACAGCCCACCCCACCATTGAAAGCATCTACATGAGCGGCGTCTACTCGAGCAGTTCGGTGGTGCAGCGGTGGAGTTGCTCTCTGACAGCGCCAGACACCCGGGTTCCATCCTGATGTCGGTTGCTGTCTGCGCGGTGTTTGCGCACGTTGCCCCTGTGACCACATGGGGTTTTCTCCAAGTGCTCCGGTTTCCTCCCACATTCCCGAGATGTGCAGGTTAATTTGCTTCTGTAAATTGTCCCTGCGGGGCCTGTTTCTCGAAAACTAAAAACTAAAACTAAAGACAACATCAGGCGCCGACCCAAGATGGCAGCATCTTTCATCAAAGATGGCCACCCTCCTGGCCACGCCCTCTTCTCACTGTTACCATCGGGCAGGAGGTGCAGGAGCCCGAGGTCACACACCATCAGGTTCAGGAACAGCTACACTCCCACAACAATCAGGTTCCTGAACCGACCTGTCCAACCCTAATCCTCCCTTAATTACAGAACACTATGGGTCACCTCTCGCACTACCTTCGACTTGTTTTCTAAATGTGTTTCGCACTAATGTTTTATTTTTGTGCAGTCTTTATCTTTTGACTGGATTTATATGCAATTTATGTATGATTTATATTTGGTTGGCTGAGTCCATGTGCCTGTGATGCTGCTCCAGGTAAGATTTTCATTGTACCTGCACATCACCATCGAGATGACAATGATCTCAACTTGACTTGAAATGAGGGCGTACAGATAAGTGTTCAGCAACAAATGGGGGGCAATCATATTTTGGAGGGGGGTGAGGGGGGGAGGGGTCACTAAAGACTTCCTGACAGTCAGAGTAGACACAAGGATAAGTTGCACGGACTTGGATTGTTTTCCCCGGGACATCGGAGGTTGGGGGGAAGACCTGTTTGAAGTATATAAAATTATGAAAAGTATTGATAGTGCTTCTTTCCAGAGGATGGAATCTTTTTCAGAGGCTAAAAATGCCAAAGGGTGTTAAATATGAACTAGCTTTAAGATGAGAGGGGCAAAATTTAAAGGAGATGTACAGATGTACAGGAGTGCCTTTGTTTTTTTACGCACACGCACACGCACACGCACACGCACACGCACACGCACACATATACACACACACAGTCGAGAGTGCCTGGAATGTACTGTCTGGGGTGGTGTGGGTGCGGAGGCAGCTACAATAATGGTGTTTAAGTGTCTTTTAGATAGGCATATGGATTAGTAGGAAATGGACAGAAATGGATCATGTGCAGGCAGATGAGAGTTGGTCTTGACGTTGTGTTCAGCACAGACATTGTGGGCCGAAGGGCCTGATTCTGTGCTGTACTATTCTACATATAGACAATTCACAGGATAACTTTAGACCATTAGGACGTAGTGGCCCAGCGGTAGAGTTGCTGCCCGAGACATGAGATCAATCGAACGTTCCCTCTGTGACCAAATGGGATTTCTCCGGCTGCTCTCGTTTCCTCCCACACTCCAAAGACGTACAGATGTGTAGGTTAATTGGCTTTTGCGAGTTATAAATTGTCCCTAGTGTGTAGGATAGTGCTAGTGTACGGGGTGATCGCTGGCCCGCACGGACTCGGTGGGCCGTAGGCTCTGTTTCCACGCTGCAAGTCTAAAGTCTCGAGCAAAGTAGTTGTCCACTTTCGTGTGAAGGATAAGAAGGGGGTGGAATTGTTAAAATGCATCCAGAACCATTAGGACCAGAACACAGGCAGTCTGACGAGAGGAGGTTTCATTCTGGCCCCTAATGCAAGGAAATTGTTTACTGGCGATGGGAGAGCATTCTGGAGAAAGTGAAGTGCAGGTGAAGACGATGGATTTGGATTTCCACAGAATAGAGGAGGCTGAAAAGGCACCTGATTGAGGTGTGCACCCGGATAAGTAATGTGGATAACAGGAGACTCTATAAAGTCAGAGAGTAGGACTCTAAAGGTATCTAAAACTAAAGGGCACAGGTATAGGGCGAGAGGTAATAGGCTTCGAGGGGACCTGGCGCACTGCCTGGTGGATGATGGAGTCCCATGACACGAAGGAAGTATCTGGACAGGTAAATTAATCTGACCAAGGTCGCAGGCTATGGGCAGGTGCTGATAAATGGGACTAATGTAGATAGGTTAGTGATGGCTACCATCGCTGGGTGGGCCGAAGGGTATGTTCGTTCCTGTGCCACATAACTCTGATGTAACTGTGAGTCTTAACTACGATAACTACAAATATGTATAACTATGATCCATCTATAGAACACACTTTGGTATTACGCATCTCTTTTCCTTGTCTACTAATCGACATGTGGACAGATACGCCAACAATGTATCGCCTCGGCTACTTCAACCGAGTCTTCTGCAATACTTAAAAAGTATTGTTTCACATGTAGATTTTGTATCTGTTCAATGGTCACAGAGTGATATGGAAATGGACCCTTCAACCCACTGAGTCCGTGCCGACCTGTCCTGATCTATTTTATTCACATTAACATTCTAGGGGCAATGTAAGAGGCCAATTAACCAACGATTCTTTGCACCTTTGGGATGTGGGAGAAAAGGCACACGGCCACAGGGAGAACCAGCAAACTTCAGAGATTGGTAGATTCTTGATTAGTACGGGCGTCAGGGACAATGGCAGAAGGCAGGAGAATGGGGTTGGGAGGGAAAGATAGATCAGCCATGATTGAATGGCGGAGTAGACATGATGGGCCGAATGGCCTAATTCTGCTCCAATAACTTATGAACTTATAAACAAACACCACACAGAGAGCTCTGGAGGTCAGGATTTGAAGCCGAGTCACAGGACATATAAGACAGCAGCGCTACCCACTGCAACGCTCTTCTGCTTGTGTTAAAAATGTTTGTCAATACGTTGGAAAAATAATCTTAATAAGCGGGTACGTACAGTAGATTTCAATGCTTGTACCCCAAATGTCTTTTGGCTTAAACAGTTCCAGAAGAGGTCGACTCTATTATCTTTTATTTCCCAGTGATAATCTAAGCTTCCGAGCTCCCTGCATCTGCAAAGGCATTTGTTTCTCCTCCCTACCTACACACACATTGATATGCTTTGTTCTATTAAAGCATTTCACATATTTCCAGATTTAAATTAATGCTTTACACCCGAGGTCCCAACGCTTTTGTTACAAACCCTACGCTGAAAAGAGATATTTATTAAAATGCACAATTGTCGGAAGGTGGGCGATGATGCGTCAGAAATTGGCAGTGATGGGGTCGATACTAGGTTGGGACCCAAGGACGAATACAATCTCAGAACAGAAGCACGACTTGGGAAGATATCTTACGAACAACAGCCTGGAAACGAAGAGGAACAGCGGAGAAGTGCCATTTTTAACTGGACTAATGACCCACAAGCCGGGACTAATGATCCAAACACGAGTTCAAATCCCAGCAGGGCAGCAAGGGGACTTTCGTTCAGGTAATTAAATAAATCAAGAATTTTTAAAAGGTCAGCGTTGCCAATGATGGCCATAAAACTGCCCCAGGTGGATCACTAAACTCCTTCAGGAGAAGGAATCTTCTGTTCTTACCCAAGTCTGGGCCTGCACGTGACATTACACCCACAGCAACATGAGTGGCTTTTCATAAATGGCCCAGCAAACCATGCAGTTTGGGGAAAGAAAAACGCTAGTAAATGCCAACTTCATCAGTAATATCCCCATCCTGAGAAAAAAACTTTCAGACTTTTTTTTTTTTTCCAGTTGCTGTAGAGTTGGGCACGGAGAACTCTGAGTCCAAATGTTTAGGAGAGCACAGACATGTAAGGGCACAATTCACAAGCGGCCCACCCAACCGTCCCACCAGTGGACGTATCTGCAGATCCAGCATTGCCATCATTAGCCACCTCGAAGCCCACTGAACCAGAATGGAAGCAAGCGTTCCTCGACCCCTAGAGCATGGGCATGTGATTACACTAAGTGAGGACAGAACTCGGACAAGGGCGAGCTACGAAGAGAGGGGCGCACTGTTAGGACAATGCTCAACTAACACTCAGTCACTATCACACTGGGGGCAGGCCAGTATTTGAAAGCCTGAAAACTGGAACATCCAGGTTCAGGAGCAGCTACTTCCTAACAACTATCAGGCTATTAAACACCAAAGAGAGACACAAAATGCTGGAGTAACTCAGCAGGACAGGCAGCATCCTCCAAATAAGCTGGGGAGCATTGTTCTTGGCTTTGCACTATTATTGTTTATATGTGTGTGTGTGTGTGTGTGTGTGTGTGTGTGTGTGTGTGTGTGTGTGTGTGTGTGTGTGTGTGTGTGTATATATATATGTGTGTATATGTGTGTATATATATATATATATATATATGTGTGTGTATATATATATATGTATATATATACATCTGTATTTATATAGTTATATATGCACATAATTTTTTTTGTTTATTATCTGTTTTACAGAGTGCCATGTTTACATATCAGTTGTGCAGCAGCAAGTAAGAATTTAATTGTTCAGTATCAGGACGTATGATGTTAAAATACATTTGACTCTTGACTCAAAGAGCTTTTAGAGTATTTGCTACATTTTCTAGTTAATTTTCTAATTTCTCTGCCTGGTTACTCTCCTGCGTCAATCACTCCTAAATTTCCTTAAATCGAATAGGCCTCTGCAATGAAAGTATCTCCATTAGATGCTCCGGGCACTCCAGGTCTCCGGGCTTATTCCGATCCTCTTGCTCAGAACAGTTTCTGAAGCTACCTTGTCACCGTGTTTTCCCCCAGCACATCATTAGGAACCCAGGAAGACAATCTGTTGGAGAATGTTAGGCTTCTGTGGGGCATTATGTTCTGGCAAATCATGGTTTACAGCACCAATCACCGCTCTTGCCCTTAACAGTCAGAGGCAGAAGCCAGAGGAAAGGAAAATGCGGCCGTGGACATTTACGCAAGTTGCACGGTTGGTCTGGCCTGAAACTGACCTCTGGCGTAACGTTACGTGACTCAGTAACTACTGGCATTCAGTCCACGCATCATGTGCATTGTACCACAGCCGGGCCAAGACATACCAGCACCTTGCTTGGATGCGCTGTACGCCAGAAGCCAAAGGGCCCACTGTTCTGAAGTACATTCCACACAACAGAAAATACAATCCGAAAGAGAGTCCTCACCTTACATTTATAGTCAAGGAAGGTGGAAATTATACCTTACAGTCAAGGTATAATTGCCACACGAAGAACATCTATTTGTGCCATTACATTACTTCATAAATTAAAGTCAGTATTTTCAGATCTTGTTTAGCAATTTAGTTTCACCATTTAGATAGTGCTAAAATATGGAAAATGACAAGATGGTGTGAATGTTTGACACCTTATTTCACTATTTAAATTTATTTCTATCGCCATAGAATGTTGTTGTACATTCTTTGGAGACTTGTCCGTAATTTTTAAAATGAGTCTTTAAGATAGGCCTGTCACCATATTCAATAAAGGCTGCTTCTGCATACTTGCTGTGCTGTATTGTTACTGAGAATGTTTTCAGATTATTCCAACCACATAAGCAAACTCTCAATCAAACATCACCAGCAAGAACAACACAAAGTGGTTTTCTCTGCAACTTCTGATTGTTGTCGCGGCCTTACATTTAAGGTTGCACTTCCAAATTAAATGTTGCACTTCTTATCACGTTACACTGAGCCCTGATTAGAAACTAATGGAAACTTAGAAAATAATTGAAGTTTGACCATCGAGGGACATGATTAATCAGGAGGAGACACACACACAAACAAAAAACAACAATGTTTCCTTTAGACATCCCAAATTGTTATTCCTGCAGATTGAAAAGTTGGGGGTGGGTTTTCTCTACCAAGTGGATTTTGGGCTCAGGTTTTGAAAGTGGGGAGGAGATTGCAATTGCTTGCCTCGTTCACTGTCCAGTGGATAGTGTTCGAAAGGTTTGCGGCGCTAGTCACCAGACCGCCTCCAGGGGGAGGCAGTGGTCCAGACTCGGTGGCCACTTGCACCAAACATTAACTAACTTTCCACCAGCAACAGCAACGATGCGACAGAATGAAAGTCTCTGTGGCAGTTCGTACTGAGAGACCGGCTACGTTTTATTTTTAAAAATTCCCTTCACATTGGACGTGTCTGAGTGATTAAAAACATAGAAACATAGAAAATAGGTGTAGGAGTAGGCCATTCGGCCCTTCGAGCCTGCACCGCCATTCAATATGATCATGGCTGATCATCCAACTCAGTATCCTGTACCTGCCTTCTCTCCATACCCCCTGATCCCTTTAGCCACAAGGGCCACATCTAACTCCCTCTTAAATATAGCCAATGAACTGGCCTCAACTACCTTCTGTGCCAGAGAATTCCACAGATTCACCACTCTCGGTGTCGCAAACAACTACAATAAAGTTCTACAACGAATGTTGAGAAATTGAACGTGGTCCACTGTGTAATGATGCTCCAGTTTGGGAAAGCAGTTGAGGTGTTTACTGTGGCCGAGGTGGTGCCGGGAAAGATTAATAGCACACAGCCTTTATATCATTTCCAAAGATTAAATACTTGTTGACGTCACCCTTGCATTAGGAAGGGGCAGGTTAACCGTGATGTGGCGGCTTTCAAATCAATAACTACCAGAAATGATTGCTGCTCTCGGATTCGCCCGCCTAAAAACACAAACTAACCCCGAATACTGTGTTGCAAGTATGTATTTACAAGCCTGCCTCGCGTTGATCTGATCACACAATACAAAAGCAAATATTTACACAGGTTTTTAATTCCCCGATCTGACGAGACTTTCCGATGTAATCCAATTTTAAAAGATTTCAGGGATTCCAAAGCCATGTTGCCGGTTTGCGTTAGAGTTTGGCCGTGATCTGTTCCTCGACTTCAGATCAATTTCCTTCAATTAAAATCCACTAATCAGTGTCAGGCCCGCATTAAGGCTTTGGGGAATAGATGTAAAAAACCCGGCGCCAGACAACAGCCAATGATCCAAAGAGAATACAGAGCTGGGAAGAGGAGTTAGTCAGATTCATTGGAATCGCCATTGCTGGGACACTGATTCTAATCATTTCTTCCAAGATGAAAATAAAATCTATTTAGTAAATAATAAAGAGAAAATAAGCAAATCGCTCTTATTTGTCTTCTCTCCTCGTGTCTTTGTTGTAAATGGTTTTCCCCCTCCCTCTCTCTCCCTCCCTCTCTCCCCCCCCCCCCCCCTCCCTCTCTCCCCCCCCCCCCCCCCCCTCTCTCTCTCTCTCTCTTTCCCTCTCGCAGTTAAATTAAACAACTGGTGTGGTTTTTTTCTTCATCCGAGGATTGCAAGGCCCGTTTTATGTATAACAACAAGGTGTTTAGTAACGAGAATATGTAATTAGTAGGCAATAGACTCAATTAGCATAACTGAAGATTAGTGCTGCGTGAAGCGCTTCAGATAATGAGTTAACCATGAATATATTGACAAATTTTATTCTGTGTGTTTTCCTCGCTATCTTGGGGAAATATGTTTTATGGAGAGCAAGAGAGAGAGAGAGAAAGAGAGAGGGAGAAATCTATATTTTAATGAAGCTGAGAAGGTTTTAACAGAAGAATCGTCATTGGAATTTATAAATTCCAAAAAACCACACGAAGGATAATTAACAAATGGGCAATACCGTAGAGTAAAAAAAACAATCGGAACTCACGATTTTAAACACTAGAATGTCCTCCACAAGGAGCGGCCCTGCAGATGTGCATCGTAAAATAAAACGCCATGCGTTATTCTAAACTCTGGGACGACTTGATGAGTTACGGTCACTCGAGGGAACTCAGTGTTTGATGCGTTTACTAGACCCGCTATTTACTTCGTTTACCATAAATGGTGCCGAACGGGAATGAATACCAACATCTGTATCGTTATTATTGTAGGCATCGTTTTCGCAACTTGCAGGTGGCTGGAAACAAAAATCATTACCTAAAACGGTCTGTGTATTGTTTTTAAATGTAAAAAAACCCCAATGCATTATTTGCCTTTGTAAAACTTGTTGTTTCACTTGGAAATGTGTTCGAAGATTCGAAATGTGTGTTTGACGGTTTTGGCAAAATTAAAACACGGTTACTCTCCAGTCCACAATTAGCAATGCAGTTTCGAACCAATTAATTGCAATTTCCTAATTTATAAATGTAAACGGCTGCTAGAAATGGGCCTTATCATAAAGATGGGAATGACATTATGCAAAAATAAAAAATAATCTTCAAAGAGAGACACAAAAAGCTGGAGTAACTCAGGGTGAAGTTTTCTTCGGGATTGTTTGACTCGCTGGGAAACGGCGAAGGGAGGAGGGGGGGAGAGTATTTGTTTTGTACAGGTGTTCCGTTTCAAGCCAAACCCGTGTTCCACAAGATTTCACTCATTGATTGTACTGACCGCAAAACACTGGAGGTCTCCGTGAAAGCCGCGGGAGGGGGGGAAATGGTCCCCTATTCGACTGATGAGCAGAAAATGGGAGTATAAAAGAGAAATCTTGGCAAAGAAAGGCGCCTCGAGACCCAGGATATGTCTGACCTGCTTTCCACTTGTCAGTGTCGATCCTTCTCTGAAACTTGCTCAGAGTCCCCACCCTCCCACCCCAACTTTCTAAAGACCCGAGTACAATGTGGCAAAAGTCTCCAGTAAACTCCCGGGGTCTTTGAAAGCGAATCAATGGCGGGGAGACTTCTATTGCAAAGGTTTCCCCTGAATTTGGACCTCGGTCTGTGCAGATCAGCCGCCTGAGTCACCCCCAGCGTGTCTTGCATTAATGGAAGTGTACATTGAAATGTGGATCCAGACATTTGCTAACTATGGTCTAATATTAAGTCCTGCAAAATGTGTTTATCCTTTCCAGGGCAATCACAACAGAAACCCCAAACATGGTGCATCCGGAATGTTTGAAATTTGAAGAATTAAACTTTCCATTGTTTACTGCTAGGATATGTAGTTGGTTAATGGGAAGGAGGGGAGGGGGGGTGGATGCGAGTCGGGGTGATGGAGGTAGAAAATGCTCCCATTATAAGAATGGTCTTATGCATTTGGAAAATGCTCCCAAAAGGACTGTCCTATCCAGCGGTTTCCAAAACCGAGTCAGATATATGAGCAGCGGGCGGTACTTGGGTGCAACACGAGAACTGCCAAACGCGAATTCGCTTCCTTGCCCCCCACCCACACCTCAAATGCCCCTAGGCTTGGGGTGAGGGGGGGGGGTCTAAGTTTGCAACCCCTTCCAGTTCATCATATTTCGTTATAGCTTGACAGTCTCCACCCCCCCCCCCCCACCCCCTCCCCTCCATTTTCTAAACACAAAGTGCCTGAGAAACTCAGCGGGTCAGGCAGCATCTATGGAGGAGAACAGACAGGCAACGATTCGAGTCGGGGCCCCGTTTCGGACCCTTGACAAACGCTGCCCGGACCGGCTGAGTTCCTCCGGCACTTTGTGTTTTGCTGAAGATGCCAGCAGCTGCAGTTCTTTGTGCCTCCGGGCTGGTGACCAGCGAGAGGGGGCTTCAGCAGGCAACCCTTTCACCAGTGCCAGCCCCTTGCGGAGATAGCGTCCTCTACACAGGAGCAGGGCAGATGCACTCACACCGACGCTCCTCTCCAAACACCCCAGGACTTTCAGCGCGCTGGTTCATCTCACCAACGCCTTCCAACTAGTGACAGGGGGCTGGGGGATTGAGTGGGAGAACGACCCACATCACCCAGAGAGCTCGACTTTCATTCACAAAGCACACAGTACTGGTGGAACTCAGCGGGCCAGTTAGCAACTGTGGAGAGAGTAGCCAGACTAAAGACGGGGCCCTCGACTCGACGGAAAAGTCCCCTGACTGTCCATTCCCATCACAGATGCTGCCCGACCCGCTGAGTCGCTCCAGCACTTTGTCTTTTACTGAAGAAGAATCCAACGGCCTCTCAGTGTCGCCGCCGCTTTGGCTCAACGCGAGTGTTTAAAGTTAGTACTGAGTGTATCTGGCAAAGTGGTCGGACAAGGCGCAAACTTTTCCGGGCGGATCCCAGAACGCGCTGTTTCATTGCTGGGGAGAGGCGTCAGAATTGAGACATTTGTCGCTTTAACAATGATGAAAAGTATATATATATATATATATCTCAGTAAAACAGGAGACGAGGGAAGGCTAGCAAAACATGAAGAGCAGAAAGCCTTAAAACACAAATGCACTCAATCTGGCTCATCTAAACACACGCACACTTTCTTTCCCTCACTCTCTCTCTCTCTCACACACACACACGCACAAACACACACACACACTCAACACACACACTCAACACACACACTCAACACACACACTCAACACACACACTCAACACACACACTCAACACACACACTCAACACACACACTCAACACACACACTCAACACACACACTCAACACACACACTCAACACACACACTCAACACACACACTCAACACACACACTCAACACACACACTCAACACACACACTCAACACACACACTCAACACACACACTCAACACACACACTCAACACACACACTCAACACACACACTCAACACACACACTCAACACACACACTCAACACCCACACTCAACACACACACTCAACACACACACTCAACACACACACTCAACACACACACTCAACACACACACTCAACACACACACACTCAAACACACACACACTCAAACACACACACACACACTCAAACACACACACACACAAACACACACACTCAAACACACACACACACACTCAAACAACACACTCAAACACACACACAAAAACACACACACACACACTCAAGCACACACACACTTAAACACACACACTCAAACACACACACACTCAAGCACACACACACTTAAACACACACACAAACACACACACACACACTCAAACACACACACTCAAACACACACACTCAAACACACACACACTCAAACACACACACACTCAAACACACACACACACACACACAAACACACAAACACACACGCGTGTGGACGTTCCGTTCCAAATAGGTTTGGGTGCAGATTAGTGGATCTAGTGGAGCCATACAGCCAGCGCCCTGTAACTGGAAGGATGCTACCCCGGTTGAGTGATTCGTTTACAAGTTGCGGGCGCGTCACAATGACAGCAACCTCTCAGCGAGTTGGGACCACATTGGGCCCCAGAACTGCAGCTCTGAAGAAGGGTCCTTCCTGCCCGTCCCCACTCTGCAGATGCTGCCTGACCCGCTGAATTCCCCCAGCGCTTTGTGCCCGGGGCCACAGCTGTCGGGTGTTATTCTGAAAGTACAAGGAACCGCAGATGCTGGAGTCTTGAGCAGAGCACAAAGTGCTGAAGGGTCAGACAGTAACCGTGGAGGGAAATTGGCAGGCGACGAAGCGGGTGGGCCCCTTCCTCGGACTGATTGGTGTGGTATCCTGACTTGGGTGCACCTCCATCCTATCTGTCGTTAAAATGAACCAACTAAATCGGCTGTGGATTCTTGTCCCCCCCCCCCCCCCCCCCCCCACACCCCACCCACCAAGTGTGTCCCATCTCCAAGAGTGATCACAGCCAGCCTGTTCCCGAGTGCGGTGAGTTTGGTTCAGTGGGAGGTTCCTACCTGCGTTGTAAGCTGCCAGGTCGCCTCCAGGCCCCGGACTCTTCCTCTTGCGAGGCCGGCCCTTGGGCACAGTGTTCAGACCGTTGTAGAAGGGTAACCCCAGAGCGCCGCCGCCCTTGGAGCCCACGTCCGTGTGGTTGAAGTGAGCCTGAAAATCGCCCTGAACCAGAGTCTCGAAGTGAATCCTACAGTAGACAGCGTGTCCTTCATGCCAAAGTGATCTCCTGTGGCCAACATCTTGTTGCACGTCGTGCATGTGAAACAGTTCAAGTGGTAGACCAAGTCTCTGGCTCGCATCACCATCTCCGAGGCTGAGATGCCGAGGTGACACCTGGCGCACCTTTGCACAGAGAATCTCCTGCAGAGAACGGGAGGGACAGTGTTATACTTCACACATGTGGGGGCCTTGTGTCAAATGTGGCTGGACTCGTTTAAACCCTCTGTTATGGTGAACAACATTAACACAAGCACATACTTCGGTGAACGAACCAGTGTTGTACAAAGAAAGTGGAACATTCTGCACTGCTCAATTCAACACACTCCCACACACACCAATACACACACACCAATACGCACACCAATACGCACACACCATTACTCACACACCAATACGCACACACCAATACGCACACACCATTACTCACACACCAATATACACACACCAATACACACACAACCAATACACACACACCAATACACACACACACACACCAATACACAGACAAACACCAACACACACACAAACACCAATACATGTACACACACACGTACCAATACAGGTACACACACACACACCAATACATGTACCCATGTACACACCAAGACATGTACACACATACCCCAATACATATATACATCCCAATACATACACGCACACACACCAATACATATATACACACACACCAAGACATATATATACACACACTCAATACATGCACACAAGCAGCTATATACATGCACACACACCAATACATACATACACACATCCCATACATACATACACCCATACGTACATATATACACACACACATAGACATACACACATACATGTAGACACACACACAAGAAACTGCAGATGCTGGAAACTTGAGCAAAACACAAAATGCTGGCGGACTCAGCGGGTCAGGCAGCATCTGTGGAGGGAATGGGCAGACGACATTTCAGATCGGGGCCCTTCTTCAGATTGAAACAGACTCACACAAAATCAATGACACACATGAACTCCCAATCTCTCTCTGCCTTACTCCAGCACTTTGTGTTTTGCTCAAACAGCATCTGCAGTTTTCTTGTGCCTCTTCTCTCTGTCTTTTTCTCTCTGTCTTTTTCTCTCTGTCTTTTTCTCTGTGTCTCTCCCTCTGTCTCTCTCTCTCTCTCTGTCTCTCTCTCTCTCTCTCTCTCTCTCTCTCTCTCTCTCTCTCTCTCTCTCTCTCTGTCTTTATCTATCTCTCTCTCTCTCTCTCTCTCTCTCTCTCTCTCTCTCTCTCTCTCTCTCTCTCTCTCTCTCTCTCTCTCTCTCTCTCTCTCTCTCTCTCTCTCTCTCTCTCTCTCTCTCTCTCTCTCTCTCTCTCTCTCCTCTCTCTCTCTCTCTCTCTCTCTCTCTCTCTCTCTCTCTCTCTCTGTCTTTATCTCTCTCACGCCCACACACACCTGTACTTGCAATCTCGCACATTCATGTAAACAATAGCTAGACTGGATTCCCAGGGACGGTCAGGACTTCCAGAAAGGGGGTTTCGGTTTTGGGCACGGATCCGATCAGGAGTTAGTACCGTTTATATTTGCAACAACACATTAGCTGAAATAACTCATTCCAGAGTGAAGAGATTAATTTCAAAACGCCTCTGTATGCCTGAAATGTCAATTTAAAATCAACACACTCATTGTCGAGTCGTCACTTGGATGCGACTCGCTTAAGTTCAGACCATCTTATGGAAGACTGTCTTGTCGTAGCTGTAAATATTATCAGGGCCAACATCACGCACTCCCCAGTCATTTCTTTTTAATTGTTTTTACTTTAGCAATATTACAGTAATTTGGCCACAGTTCCTCACAGACAGATATTTTACAGGCTGGAGTTAATTCGTTAAGGACTCACACATTTTACAGCTGTTAGTTTAATTCTCTCGCCGCTTCTCCGGGTTAAAGGTGCGCTCAGTTTCAATCCTCGCACTTTCACTTTCGTTAACTACTATTGAAGCAGGAATCCAAACTGTATATATCTAGTGTGTGTGTGTGTGTGTGTGTGTGTGTTAAACAATCCCTCGCCCTCCATGCTTCATACGCTGTATCCCACACATTTTAGCCAATTCCCCCCCTACCCCCTCCCGAAAGATGGTAGTAATTCCTTCTCTGTATTGTCCTCTCTATCTTTAGCTCGGAATTTTCCGTAAAATCTCCAGAACGGGAAGCTTTAAACTGCTTCACGGGGAACCTAGTCTCCGGTTGACTGACGCTGGGCCTGCCCTAGAACTGAAATGAAAATCAGGCATTATATTTCCTCCCATTTGCCTTAAATTGCGTCGCGCGTCCTTTAATTAGAAGGTCATACATAAACATGACGCTCCGTGCAAACCGCATGATTAAAAAATTAACTATTTAAACGGCCTATGCAAATATAGAAGTGGTCTGTAGGAATACCTCACGGGCCAAACAGACGCTCGGTGTGAAATCTCCGTGAAACTGTCTGTTCCCGTTCTGCAGATGCGCTGATTACTGTACTTTAAGAGTTCACTAAACTGGCCACGAGTGTGGATTAGATTATCGTTCTAAGCCTTTTTATGCGGTGCACAACTTTGAAATTTCTTTTTTTTTTGCTTCTCACTATTAATGCGTGAACAAATTACCGGGTTTTTTTCTGCAATACAACAGGATAAGACCACCATGTCTCGCCCTCAAATTACAACGTTAAGAACCAACGTTAACGTTACTCCCCCGCCCCCCAAAAAAACTTGTTTGATTCCCCCTTCTTCGAGTCCGTTAAAATAGTCTCCCTGAATGTCTCAGGTACAGATCCGTCTGTGTGCTTTGCCACACGTTAAATTCACAAAGCTATTTAATTCCACAACAAGCGCCTCAATACAAATAAGTTGGCCATCCTCAGGTATACGGCTTTCGCCTGAACAACGGGATCTGACAAGTTATTCTAACTGTTGGACGCTATTCCTTCCAGTGCATTTTAACTGCACGAATCATTGTTGTGGCATTACATTTTATATAACACAGTTAGAGCACAATTAAGCTTGATTAGAGCATTAGCACAAACCTCATTTTATTATTTCTATTGTGGTCTACCCATGGCGTGACTAGTGCCCGATGGTTTGAATGTTTTTATACACATCCAATAACTGGTTTCAAACTGTTTTGTCTCGCACAAATCAATTTAATTGGGTGTTTGGATTCAATATTCCGGGGCGGTTTCAACGTTCATCTCTGTCTCCACGTTCTCACCCAGACGCAGTGATAAGAAATTACAAACATTGTCTCTAAGTATCTCATTACATTAAAATCATTTTATTTTAAAATCCAGCTCATTTCGCCAACGGGAAGACTGAACTCTCGGCTTCGAGTGCAGTTATCTATTCTCTATTCTCAAGTCCTTCTTGTGAAAAGAAAGTCTTTTAACCGGCTCACAGTGATTCCGATAACGGCAGCAATAACGTTCAACGCTAATTATGGGTATATCAGTCTAAGTCTGACTATCCAACTAATTAAGTTGGAATTCACGTCTTCTCTCTTGCTATGTGGTCGCCCCCCCAAAATAAGATTTGGACTGTAGGTTGTGGTTTTAACACTTGTGTGGGGTTTTATTTAAGGTACCTGTAGTAATCTTCCTTGCAGTAGATGCTACCATCCTTGGCGAAGCACGTCAATTCGGACTCCAGAGCCAGTTTACATTCACAGCATTTGAGGCAGCGCATATGCCACTGCTTGTCACAGCCAGTAGATAGTAGCGGTCCGAGATCTTGCCCCCACAACCCGCGCACAGAGCCGGCCTGTCGCCGCTAATGGACGGCATGGTCTGAAAAACAACAGAAGGATTTACCCCATCTGCACCACTGTACCAAGCAACACACACACACACACACACACACACACGGCTTTGCATCTCCTCAAGAGCTCTCACCGAAGAGCAGATTCTGTTTTTTCAAAGCGTTAAGGACAAATTATTGTAGGATTAATTCCACTACCTTTTCTACATTATACACACAGTATGTTACAATCGGTGCTGTGCTGCATTAATTTCTGATAATGGTCAACAAGGAATTGTTACTGGTTGTGATACCATCGCTTTAACACTACTTGTGTGGATCTTACTCTCTTCCGAATTCTGGCAAACCTTAAAAGTAACAATTATAAAAGTCACCTATTCCTTCTCTCCGCGATGCTGCCTGACCTGCTGAGTTACTCCAGCATTTTGTGAATAAATACCTTCGATTTGTACCAGCATCTGCAGTTATTTTCTTATACAATTATAAAAGTAAATTTGGGCTAACAATATTTGTGCTTTAAAAAAAAAAAAAAACAGTCTCTGCAGTTTCTTGTGTCTAACGTCTCTACACAGAGTATTTTGCTTGCATGCTCCCACCAAGACCTGCTGTTTAAAAACGTCTCCCACATTTTAATGCAAATATTCCTGCTACCAATTTTCGCTCAATGCAAGCAGCGCTCTCGTTCTCCAAATAGTGATCACTGATCCTTTGCCAAGCTATTAATCATATTCTGTTGCAATAACTGTCAGGTTTAAAGTCGCTGTTTTATGACAAGTTTTATTATTTATGATACAGGCCTTTCTTGGGCTACGGTTATTTTTAAACCCGATTATTCCTTTGCGGCTAATTCTTTGCAACCCAGACGCCGGTAGAGTGGGGGGAAAAAACCTGTTTCAATAAAGCAACATCTTATCGCTCGTTTTGTGACAAATTGTTGAAAGTTTGTTTTTAACTATTTGCCCGCTACATTTGCGATTTTTGTGCTAGCTATAATCCCCCTCCATAGATTCAATTACCCCACAACTTATTCCCAATTTTCGTTGCGTCAGAAACACCGAAAGAAACACCAAGTATATTCGAATCGTTGAACCTTTTCGGCGCGGGTTTCCGATTTCTTACCGCCTGCGCGCAGTCATCGCTATTTCAATTTCGACAAAATAAAACTCGTTCAAACACCGAAATCGAGCTGCCCTTGAATTTTTGTAAAAGCATTTTTTTTTGTTTTTGGTTTTGTTTTTTTTTGTTTTTGTTTGTTGGGTGAAATTTAAAGGTTAAAAAAAAAAGTCAGAGTTTGTAATCCGGGACTCCTCTCCGGTCTGGTCACTTCTACGCGCTTCTCAAAGTTCTGATTTCCCAATTTCACACATCTTCCTTTAGAATCTGGTAAAAATGTCATTTGCTCGGTTAAATCCTCCAAATCTGACACAGAGAGGGAGAGAGAGAGACTCCGAAAGCTTCACTCTCTCCGAATTCCAGCTTGGATACAAGGATAATGCGCTCTGGTTTCTTTGCAGTAACTAACATGTTCTCGGCAACACAGATTATATCAAGGAGAATAAAAAATACATAACTTACTTCGTGAGGCCGTGGTGGATAAAACGATTTTGTTTTAAATAACAATTGCCCAATCCCAGCGCAGTCCTCTATAGATTTGTTAAACGTTTGATGCCTACCGTTTCCGTTTCCCCAATGTCTATCCCCGCACTGCTGGCTGGCTCGATCTTCGAACGTCTCTCCATCTCCTCTATAACTCCCTGCATCTCACCCCCCGAGATTCCGTGGAAAAGCATCGCTGAGTGGCGGAAATTACACGTGTCTTGCTGAGATTTCGAATTCAGAACTTCCATAAGACGGAGACTCAAGCCATGCATTTACACACACACAGCTACCTCTCGACCTTTCTCCCAGCGACAGAAACAAAAGACAGATCACACCACGGGATCGCTTTTCAAAGAGAGTCTTTTTTTTTTTTCACCAAAAAAATAATCGCAACCTTTTGTTGTTGTTTAGCGGGTAGGAAAAAGGTGCCCCCGCTCGGGTTTAAATAGCTGCCACCAGTCGCTTGATCACAGGGAAATTACTAGGGTGGGGGGGGGGGGTTGTATTTTGTGATGCCTGATCTCGATGCAAAAAGCTGCAAGACTTGATGGCTTGTTGTTTTTAGTAAGTTACTCTTGTGCAAAGCAAAGCCTTGTGTGAGTAATTGGGGAGGTGGGGTTTAGCTCTGAATTTGGTGTAATCCTTTAACGCGGCTCAGCTGCCTGACTCTCACTCTCCGTGATTGGCAGCGGGTGCGAGCGCCGGCTCCGCGCCTTTTCTACCGGGACGTTCACTTCACCGCCTCCCCTGTGCAACCATTGGATGCATCAGCGCCACCTCCTTCTTATTATCGAAACGCGTGCTTGGGGAGGGGAGGGGAGGAGGGAGGTGGAGGGGAGGGGAGGGGAGGGGGGGTGGTGCTTTTAGATTTAAAGGGAGACTGCATGGAAAAAAATAAAAAAATGTAAGAGCTCAACGATTTTATTCCCCTTGCAGATTCCTAATTAGTTTGTCCCATTAAGTCAATCGCAACCCTAGCTACACGCGTTCGGGTCATTGCAATAATTACCCTGACTAACTCCGCGCTGCTTTGCAAAGAAGCATCTATCTGCTCCAGAATTTAATTCGGGGCTTCGATGAATCGGAAGAACGGGTACATGTTTGCAGAGTTGAACTAGCGGCTACTGTTAATTGGGTTTCACAGGGTTGTACAGGGTTGTACAGCGTGCGTTGGTAGACATTGTGCAAAATCATCATTTGCACGAAACTGGAAGTAAATGTGTGGATTGGTTTGAAAAGATCAGGCACAACCCCAATCGAGTGCAAAAGACAGTCCCAATTCTGGGCTTGCAATTTCGCCTTTGCCCTTAAACACAACACAACACAACACATTAAACCGGGCGAAAGAAGCATGTCCATATAACGTGAGCACCGACCGTGTCAGTCTCCTGATTTAAGAGGCGCATATGTAGCAGTCCTTGCAAAAGGTAAATATTCACCATTGACATTTAATCTGATTTTGTTTAAATATCATTGATATCAGATCTTATGTCGGTACGTTTTGGAAAATCAAAAGGTAGAGTTTCAAAATCTGTTTTTTTTCCGTTAAGAGCAAAGTTTTCAGATTGACTGCATTTAACGATAAATTAAAAGCAAACCTTTTCAGCAAAATATTCCTATTAACAAACCAATCCCATGTGAATGAGTGGTGCATTTGTTAGATCTTTAAACTCTGTTGCTGGCTGCGATTTAAAATAGAATTCGAAGTTGTTCGTTTGCGGTGGTACTTGAGAACTCTTGACAAAGCCTTGATTAATATCGATGTATTATCAATGGCGAGAAAAATAACGGCTTCCATTAAACGTATATGATTTGCCTTAAAAACTGGTGTCCTTATATTCATTATTTGTTTGGTTTTATATTGTGACGGATTTAACGACGAGTTCGTTTTGTTATATGATTCTTTTTGGAAGAACAATGAGGTTTACATTCAGTTGTGAAACTGCAAGCCGTTTATAATGCAAATAGAGAGGTATCCATACAAAGATAGTCGGTTGGGTCCTCTGGGCACCACATTGCAAACACCCAAGAGGCAGGATCCCCCCTGGCGGGGGATTGTCTTGCTTCCCTGGGCCGCCCTAAACCCGGTCGCGAATGTTCGGCGGGACAGTGAGGGTTTTTTTGATTGTCACATATGTATTGGCCGAGTCAATTACTTGGGGACCACGCAACTACGAAAGCCAGCTGTCTTTCTGCAAACTTTGCAAGTGCATGCGATTCTGCTCGGAGCAAGGGGAATGGGGAAAATGGATTGCTTAAATAACATTAAAAATAAATTACAGCCGGTGTTCATGTTGTCTTCAAAGCGATGTAAATATAAACACAGATGGCCTACTACCCAGTTAGCATTGGATGGTATGTTTTCAAATACCGCCTCACAACAATCGTTACATGTTACCCTGTTTATGCCAGACAGCGAGGGGGGAATACAATTGTTTGCCTGAATAAGTCAACAATTTATAAAGTCACTGCACATAAACAGAACGCATTCTATTTACAACAACCCCACAGTTATTATCCTGCACCTCTCTAATAATTTTAATGCTGAATTGCAGGTAAGTTGAAGATGCTACACTCGGATATACTTGACAAACAAACAGTGGCAGCAAAGCCAAACCACAGAGGCCTTCCCCCACCTTACAACAGGCTTGTTGACAATACCTAAATTGGCTGCCACCGTTTTTTCTGTTACTCAGTGTAAAAGAAGGTAGTGTTTACAAACAGGCAGAAAATGCTGGAGTAACTCAGATGCCACCAATAGAATAAGATTATTCTTCTCACTGGACAGCCGTTCCCATGTTGATAAATTGAAGTGCTGCATCTTTAATTGAACTCTACATAAGCTAGAGGTGTGAGCGTCTGCCATTGGCGGGGACCCGCATCTTGCAAACTTAAGATGCAAAGAGCCGAAGTACATCGCCGGTGTGTTTGGCAGCAGGGGGAGTCTAAATGCTCATTAAATGCAAAGTTGTTAACGCGTGTTTGAACAGTCCAAAGATAAACAAGTTGGCATGTTACTGTTCTACTTACATGTCTTTCCGTTGTAAACCATTTCTGGTGACCGAAGACTAACTCCCCCTTTTTTTTGTGACAAAGAGCGACTGGAGGTCTATATTGGATTCATCGCTGGGGTGATTTCAGGCAACTGAACGTGGCGCGCTTTATGCAGTTGAGATCCTTCCTCCCTCTATACCCAGTCATTAGGAAGAGCATCCCGGTCTAGATATCGTTTATACCTTTTTTTTCGGGAATTAATTTCTCTGAACCATATAGGAAATATCAATCTGCAGCGTTACACGGGGGATATAAGCCGTACTCTTTCACGCGAGTTTCCCCACAACAGTCAAGATATTGTATCCGAGGTAATTGATGAATGAACCATGTATTGGACGATTGCCAGTGTATGATTAAATCCCAGAACGTGCATGCCAGCCGTGACGTCTGAATTTTCCTCCTTTTTTTTTTGGGTTGCAATTAAAATAATTCCTTTTGGAATATTCTCACGAATGCATTGCAAATATAGCTGTTAGCGCTCGCCTCTGAGCGGAGCGCAGGGTGGGGGTGTTGGGAACCTCGGATAACATGAACTACAAGCGGATCGCCTTAGAAAACAGAAATAATCATGTTAGTCGAGGGAGCGGACGATGCCCAATCAGAACAAGATTAAATTTGGAAATCAAGGCATCCCAGGCTGATCACAAAGGAGCCGGGGGCACCCGTGAATACAGATGCAATTTAAACAAAGTGCAACCGCCGT